>NC_057800.1:186458067-186758067 GCF_018294505.1 Triticum aestivum
TTAAAGATCATGAGTTTATGCTTTGTGTGATTTTGGTGCTAGTGTTTCCACTATACCAAAACGTTGTGTGATTTGCTAGGATTTCCGCGATTTTGATGATTGCTCTCTAAACTTGCACCTTGCGGATTCTACTATTAAGAAACCTATGGGAAGATTAATGATGTTCTTATTGTTGCAAATAGAAATTATGTGCCCGTAGATTTTATTGTTCTTGACATAGATTGCAATCCTTCATGTCCTATTATTCTTGGTAGACCTTTCCTTAGAACGATTGGTCCAATTATTTATATGAAGGAAGAAATATTAGATTCCAGTTTCCATTAAGCAAAGGCATGGAACAATTTCCTAGAAAGAAAATTAAATTACCTTATGAATCTATTATGAGAGCCACTTATGGATTGCCTACCAAAGATGGCAATACCTAGACCTATTCTTGCTTGTTATGCCTAGCTAGGGGCGTTAAACGATAGCGCTTGTTGGGAGGCAAACCAATTTTATTTTTATTCCTTGCTTTTTGCTCCTGTTTAGTAATAAATAATTTATATAGCCTATGTTTTGGTTGTGTTTGTTGTGTTTAAATGAGTGTTTGTGCCAAGTAGAACCGTTGGGAAGACTTGGGGGAAAGTCTTGTTGAACTTTCTATAAAAAACAGAAACTTTAGCGCTCACGAGAACTGCTGTCATTTTTATTTGGAAAGTGCTATTTAGTTAATTATTTTTTCATATTATTAATACATAAATTCCTCACGTCCAGAAATTTATTTTAGAATTTTTGGGGTTCTAGATCTTGCACTAGCTACAGATTACTACAGACTGTTCTGTTTTTGACAGATTCTGTTTTTCGTGTGTTGTTTGCTTATTTTGATGAATCTATGGCTAGTAAAATAGTTTATAAATCATAGATAAGTTGGAATACAGTATGTATAACACCAATATAAATAAAGAATGAGTTCATTACAGTACCTTGAAGTGGTCTTTTATTTTCTTTTGCTAACGGAACTCACGAGATTTTCCACTTTAAGTTTTGTGTTGTGAAGTTTTCAAGTTTTGGGTAAAGATTTGATGGATTATGGAACAAGGAGTGGCAAGAGCCTAAGCTTGGGGATGCCCATGGCACCTCCAAGATAATCTAAGTACACCTAAAAGCCAAAGCTTGGGGATGCCCCGGAAGGCATCCCCTCTTTCGTCTACTTCTATCGGTAACTTTACTTGGAGCTATATTTTTATTCGCCACATGATATGTGTTTTGCTTGGAGCGTCTTATATGATTTGAGTCTTTGCATGTTAGTTTACCACAATCATCCTTGATGTACACACCTTTTGAGAGAGCCATACATGATTTGGAATTTGTTAGAATACTCTATGTGCTTTGCTTATATCTTTTGAGTTATATAATTTTGCTATAGTGCTTCGCTTATATCTTTTAGAGCACGGTGGTGGATTTGTTTTATAGAAACTATTGGTCTCTCATGCTTCACTTAGATTTTTTTGAGAGTCTTAATAGCATGGTAGTTTGCTTAAAATTCTAATATGCTAGGTATTCAAAGTTTGTAAAATTTCCTTAAGAGTATTTTGAATACTAAGAGAAGTTTGATGATTGATGATTGTTTTGAGATATGGAGGTAATAATATCAAAGTCATGCTAGTTGAGTAGTTGTGAAATTGAGAAATACTTGTGTTGAAGTTTGCAAGTCCTGTAGCATGCACATATGGTAAACGTTATGCAATAAATTTGAATCATGAGGTGTTATTTGATTGTCTTCCTTATGAGTGGTGTCGGATTTCGGGTTCCGGCAGACCCTTGAGGTTCGAACACTGGGGTGTGCGCGGAGATTTCGCCTCCTACCTACCTGCACCCATCCGCCTCGCTAAGATCTAAGCTATGGAAAGAACAACACGAGATACACAGGGTTTATACTGCTTCGGGCCACCGTTGTGGTGTAATACCCTACTCCAGTGTGTGGTGTGGTGAATTGCCTCTTGGGCTGATGCTGATGAACAATACAAGGAAGAACAGCCTTGCGAGGGTCTGTTCTTGGCTAGGGTGATGAACTGCTGGGAGGAGTTCAGTCACCCTTCTCTCTCTCTCTCCTATTGTCGATGCCCCCTCCCCTGGGGGTGGCTAGTCCTATTTATAGAGGCCCTGGTCCTCTTCCCAAATATCGAGCGGGAAGGGAGCCAACAATGGCGGGCTAATTTGAAGGGGGACAACTAGTACTAGCTATCCTGACAAAAGTAGTCTTCGCCTGCACAAAGCTTTGGTGGTGACGCCGTCTTGGGCTCCACAATGACGTCTGTCTTGCAGTCCTCCTGGTCCTGGTCTTGTTGCACCGAAATGGCAACCTTTTCCTGATGCCTCGGTACTCCGTGGCTACGCTTGCCCCCTTTGCACCAAAGAGGAAAGGAGGACACAGAGCGGGCTGGCACCCGCCTGGCATCCTTGGTCGTCATGGCTTGCGTCACGGGCACCTCATGAGGTACCCCGCCTTGATCTCTCCGCCTCCTCGCGATCCAGCCTGATGAGGCCGCGCTTGAGGAAGCTCCGCGTCGTCCACCCCGCGAGGCTTGGCCCCTCGCGAGGGTCTTGGGTCTATGTTGGTGAAGATGGGTCGTGTTGGGCCCCCTTTGAGCCATGTCGCAGGCCGCAGGCAGGCAAGTCTGAGGACCCCCGTTCCCAGAACACCGACAGTAGCCCCCGGGCCCAAGGCGCGCCCGGGCTTGGCCGTGCAGGGAGGTGAATGGGCAAGAGCGTAGCGCCGCGGGCCCTAACAGCCTGCGGTCTTGGGCGCCGCGTGGCGGTTTATTGGACATGGGCGTCTCCACTTCCCCATGGCGCCTCGGCAACTGCACGGGTTGGACAAGTCCCTGCATGCAAAGCGGGTCATAATTACCTGCGATCGTGGGGGCCGTCGGTTGGCCCTCGCCAGCTATAAGTACGGATCGGTGCGTGCCCTTCCAGTTCATCCCCCCTTGCTTCTCGTTCTTCTTCATGGCCCCGTCGAGGAGGTTCTCGGCCGCAGAGAAGGGGAAGGCTTGCCAGGTTGAGCCTGCCTCTCCCCCGCCCAAGCGTGGCCGAGGGCGCCCTCGCAAACATCCTGTGGCCACCACGACAGCTCCCCGCGGCCGTGGAGGCGATTTTCAGCATGACGACGGGCGGATTGCTGCGGCCGGGGGGCGCGCTCCAGTCGCGCGTCCACCTAGGCCGCGCTTTCGCGCTGCAGAGGTGCTGCCAGAGTTCGTCGTGTGGTCGGCGGAGCCGACTAGCACCCGGCTTCCGCTTCCTCCTCGGCGAGCTCCCGGCCGGCGCCCCGGGCGGCCTCTGGCTTCAGGCCGACGGCTGCTGCAGCCGGGCCTCATGGGCTTCACTGGAGGTCTCCGCAGCCGGGAGCCTGGCCCTGGCCCGCGGTTGGCAGACGTTTGCCCGCGCGCGTGGCCTGAGCCATCGTTGCACCCTGCACTTCAAGTTTGACGGTGATGCCACCCTCTATGTGAGGGTGTTTGGGGAAGATGGTCGCCGCGCAGGGTGCTGCCTCGAGGACGACGACCGCGGCCGGGAACCCAACTCCGGCAATGATGGAGAGGACAGTGCTCGCGTGACTGGCGGCGCTCGGTGTTCCCCAAGCTTCTCCAGTTCTTCTTCAGGCGGCGACTCTTCCAGCGGTGGTAGCGGTCAGCCTCCACGCCGTCGCATCTGCTTGGGAGGTGGTAGCGTGTCCGC
Source organism: Triticum aestivum (assembly GCF_018294505.1). Taxonomy (NCBI): domain Eukaryota; kingdom Viridiplantae; phylum Streptophyta; class Magnoliopsida; order Poales; family Poaceae; genus Triticum; species Triticum aestivum. The sequence goes on from NC_057800.1 coordinate 186,461,785, forward strand.
CCGCCGTCGCGCCACGGTGAAGCGCGAGAGGGAGTCTGCCTGAGCCCCGGAGGCAGCTTGAGTCTTCCCTGCAGGCCGGTGTGAGGCGAGCTGTGCCTGATCAGTTCTTTCTTTTCCTTTTTCCTGCGTAAAAAAGACAGTAGTGTGGAGCCCCGCGGGGGCGTGTTTGGGTTATTGCTGTTAATCATCGTTTTGCTTCCATTATCGTGCCTTCTAGCTACGTGCCCTCATGTGGATAGTTCCCGGCCCCAGCCGTGGGGGGGGCGACCGACCCAGGCCCTGTGTTCGTGTCGCGATGCCCGTGGGGCACGGACTGGAGGGGTGCTCCTGTAATGGACCCAGGTCGTGAACCCTTTGAACGACTAGGACAGGAACACTCGCGAGGGCGCTCGGCTGTCCCCCCCCTCGCGAGGCCTTGCATAAGAGAAATCGAGGCAGGAGAGTGAAAAGTCGAAGAACCACAAGCCAAAGACGGCAACAACTTCAATAAAACTTCGAATGAGAAGGAACAAGCCAACTACGGAAAGCAAATGAAAAGCCGCGTCCGGCACCTAATCTAGTCTTCAACGTCTTCTCACCAGCGCGGAGCTAAGTGCTGCCACTAGGCATGGGAGGGAGCCCCAGGGCCTGAGGCCGGCGCTCCTGAGACTCCGGGGCGTGTACAGCCCCAACTCATTATTACGTGAGAGTGTCACGGGCGGTGAGCTTCACAGGCGTTGGCCTTCTTCACAGGCTCCGGGCCTTTTCCAAAACGCGACAGCTTCACAGGCATTCGCCTTCTTCACAGGCTCTGGGCCTTTTCCAAAACACGACAGCTTCACAGCCATTCGCCTTCTTCACAGGCTCTGGGCCTTTTCCAAAATGCGACAGCTTCACAGGCATTCGCCTTCTTCACAGGCTCTGGGCCTTTTCCAGAACGCGACAGCTTCACAGGCATTCGCCTTCTTCACAAGCTCTGGGCCTTTTCCAAAACGCGACAGCTTCACAGGCATTCGCCTTCTTCACAGGCTCTGGGCCTTTTCCAAAATGCGACAGCTTCACAGGCATTCGCCTTCTTCACAGGCTCTGGGCCTTTTTAGGGGTAGAACCTCCGGAGGTGCTGGATGTTCCATGCGTTCTGGACTGGCACCCCCTCCTGAGTCTCCAAGCGCGCGGAGCCGGGCCTGGAAACATGAACAACTTTGAACGGGCCCTCCCACATGGGAGAGAGCTTGTGCAGCCCCTCCCTAGAGAGAACCCGCCTGAGCACGAGGTCTCCTACCTCGAGAGTTCTGGGGCGGATGTTGCGGCAGTGATATCGCCGCAGTGCTTGTTGGTACCTCGCCGCTCGCAGCGCGGCTTCTCGGCGACGTTCCTCCCCCAGCACGAGGTCCATCCCCCGCATGGCGTCCTGCTGCGCCTCGTCGAACGCCAGGACCGCGCGGAGCGACGTCTGACCTCGTGAGGGAGGACCGCTTCGGCTCCATAGACCAGGAAGAACGGGGTCTCTCCATTCGGCTTGGTCGCGGTTGTGCGGATGGACCACAGCACGGACTGAAGCTCGTCGTACTAACCTCTGCCGTAGGCCTCCAGCTTCTTCTTGAACATCCTGGTCTTGAGGCCCCTCAGGACCTCTGCGTTGGCTCGCTCGGCCTGGCCGTTGCTTCGGGGGTGCGCCACCGAAGCGTAGCATATCTGCGTTCCAAGGTTAGCACATTATGTTTTGAAGAGGTTGCTGGTGAACTGCGAACCATTGTCCGTGATGATGCGGTTCGGCACCCCGAACCGGCTCACGATGCCCTTGATGAACTTGACCGCGGAACCTGCGGGATTGGTGCGGACAGCCTCTACTTCAGCCCACTTGGTGAACTTGTCCACGGCGACGTAGAGGTAGTGGAAGCCCCCTGGCGCCCGAGGAAACGGGCCCAAGATGTCCAGCCCCTAGACTGCGAAAGGACACGAAAGGGGTATAGTCTGCAGGCCTCCTGCTGGCCGATGGATCTGCTTGGCGTGGAACTGGCAGGCCTCACAAGCTTTCACTAGTTCGACGGCGTCATTGAGCGCGGTGGGCCAATAAAACCCACTGCGGAACACCTTGCCGATGAGGGTCCGTGATGATGAATGATGTCCACAGTCTCCGCCGTGTATATCTTCCAGCAATTCCTTCCCTTGCTCCCTCGAGATGCAGTGCAGGGATACATCGTTTGGTCGCTTCCGATAGAGCTCCCCATCCTTGATGCAGTATGCCGTGGCCTAGCGTGCCACTCGCTCCGCTTCCTCCTCCTTCTCCGGCAGGGTCCCTTGTGTTAAGTAACTCTGGAGCTCCGTGATCCAGCATCCCTCCTGAGGTTCCATCGTTAGGAGCAGGCGTGCCCCTGAGGCCGGGCCACAAGCCGGAGCTCCTGAGGCAAGTGGCTGGGGGAGCTTCTCCCGAGGCTGAGCCGTGTTTGACAATGACGGCGGGGCTGAGCGCTTGAAGAGCCGCTCCTCGAAGACGCCAGGCTCCTAAGGTAACCGCCTGGACGCCCGTTTGGCAATGTCGTCGGCCTCCTGATTGGTGCCACGGGGCACATGCTGCAACTCCAACCCCCAGAACTGCTTCTCCATCCGGCGGACCTCCGCAAGGTAGGCTTCCATGTGCTCATCTTTCGGCTCGTACACCTTGTTGGAGAAATTGACAAGGAGCTGCGAATCGCCCTTGATGGTGAGGCGTTTCACCCCCAGGACAGCTGCGGCCTTCAAGCCCGCTATTAAACCTTCATACACCGCTATGTTGTTGGAGACCTTTTCACCTTGCTGGAAACAGAGCTGCACAGCGTAGTAGAGCTTGTCCTGAGTGGGCGATATAAGCACCGCCCCAGCCCCAGCGCCATGCCTGGAGAACGCCCCATCGAAGTACATGACCCAGCCTTCTGGCACCTCGCTTCCCGGGGAGAGGGATCGATCCTCGTCGGCCTTGAGGCCTGGTGCCTCCGTCCATTCTGCCACAAAATCCGCCAACGCTGCTCCCTTGATGACTCTGGTCGTGCTGAATTCGAGCTGAAACGCTTGCAGTTCTATGTTCCACTCAGCGACCCTTCAGCTGAGTTAGGGCTCCTGAGCACTCTCTCCAGGGGGTATGACGAGATGACCTTGATGGGGTGACCCTAAAAATAGTGCCGCAGCTTGCGCGAGGCCACCAGTAGCGCGAGGAGGAGTTTCTGAGGCATGGGGTACCGTGCCCTTGCATCCCGCAACACCGTGCTGACGAAGTACACCGGGTGCTCGACGAGGTTGGGTGCATCAGTGCTGGCGGCTCCCTTCGGAGACCATGGCGCCTCTTGAGGCGATGAGGCCTCCTGAGGCTGGCCATCTGGGGGAGGGGCCTCTTCCGCCTCCGGTGCACTCCTCTGCGGCGGCTGATCCTCCTCAGCCGCGGTGGCGGTTTCTGTGGGCCTTCCTTGTTCCTGTTTTGCCTTGTCCCGGGCTGCTGCTGCGGTTTTGATTCGACGCTCCTCTCTAACCGCCACCAGGGCTGCGCTGGCGGAGTACGGAGTGGCGGCGAGGTAAAGCACCAGGGGCTCTTGAGGGCGCGGAGCCACCATGACCGGTGGGCTGGTCAGGTATCTCTTGAGATCCTGGAACGCCTTGTCGGCCTCTTCAGTCCACTCAAAGGGCCCCTTTTTCTTCATTAGCTGGAAGAAGGGCAGCGCTCGTTCCCCCAACTTGGAGATGAAGCGCCCTAGTGCGGTCACGCGCCCAGTGAGCTTCTGCATTTCTCTGAGGGTCTTTGGCGGGCTCATGTCTTCCACCGCCTTGACCTTTTCCGGGTTAGCCTCGATGCCTCGGTGGGACACGAGGAAACCCAAGAGCTTGCCCAAGGGGACTCCGAACACACACTTCTCTGGGTTGAGCCGTAGATTCACTGCGTTGAGGCTCGTGAAGGTTTCCTCTAGGTCTTGTATCAGGGTCCTGGCCTTCTGAGACTTTCCCACAATGTCATCGACGTAAGCTTCAACATTCTTCCCGAGCTGCGGGCCCAAGGCGATGTGCATCAGCCGCTGAAAGGTCGCCCCTGCGTTACGCAGCCCGAATGGCATGCATGTGTAGCTGTACACCCCACACGGGGTTAGGAAGGCTGTCTTTTTGACGTCTTCTACTGCCATCTTGATCTGGTGATACCCAGACAAGGCATCCAAGAAGCATAGCAGGTCGCATTCCGCGGTGGAATCGATGATTTGGTCGATGCGCGGGAGCGGGAACGGATCTTGCGGGCATGCTTTGTTGAGGTTGGTGAAGTCGACACACATGCGCTCCTTCCCTCCCTTCTTTGGCACAACGACAGGGTTGGCCAACCAATCCGGGTATCGGACCTCGCGAATGACCCCAGCGGCTTCTAATTTGCGGGTCTCTTGGACGATGAAGGCCTGCTTTTCTGTGGACTGCCGCCTGGCCTTCTGCTTCACAGGGTGCACGTTGGGGCACACGTTGAGGTGATGCTCGATTACTCTCCTATGGATCCCTGCCAACTGGTCGGGCTCCCAAGCGAATACCTTCTTGTTTGCGCGCAGGAACCCGACCAGGGCCTCCTCCTGCTCGGGTTCGAGGTTGGCGCCTATGGTGAAAGTGGCGTTGGTGGACCCGTCCTCATCGACGGGTATCTGCTTGGTTTCTTCCTTGTCTTGGGTGAACAACTATTTCTTCTTGGCGGGCGCAGCCCCCTTGGGCTCGGGGGTCTCCAAGTCGGCGGGCTGTGCCAACGCCGCTGTCTTGAAGGCGAGCATGAGCACCCGGAGCGCGTCTCCAGTGTCCCCGTGCACGGTGAGGACACTGCTGCTCCCGGGCATCATCATGAGGTTGTACGCCGGGTGCGTCGCGGCCATGAACTGGGCCAACGCTGGGTAGCCGAGGATGGCGTTGTAGGGGAGGCCGATGGGGGTAATGTCGAAGTCGACCAGCTCCGTGCGGAAGTTGTTATAGGTGCCGAAGGTTACTGGGAGCCGGATCTGTCCCAAGGAGCTGGATGATCCGCCCCCAACGCCTGAGAAGGGCCGGCTGGGTTGCAGCCGTTCTAGGGGTATGCAAAGGAGGTTGAAGGCCTCGATCGAGAGCACGCTGAGGCCCGCACCGCCATTGATGAGAGTTCTGGTGACGGCCACCTAGCAGATGGTGGGGGTGCACAGCATGGGGAGCGCACCCGAGCAGGCCGAGTTGGAGGGGTGGTCCTCCGAGCTGAAGGTCAGGCCGGCCTTGGGTGCCACCCGGTCCGGGAGAGCCCCCTGCCGCGTGGAAGCGGCACTGACCCGGTGGATGAACGGCTTAACGTGGTGACTTGTAGGCGGCGCCTGCGAGCCGCCCAGGAGGGCCGTGATCACTGGGGTGTTGGTGTAGCGCGATGGGCGGGGAAGAGGTTGTGGGGCTCTTCCCAAGAGGCCACGGAGGCTGCTGGCAGGTGGAGCAGCCATGTGCGCGGAGCGCTGGTGAGGGCCATGGGGAGCCAGTTGGCCATGACCCTATCGTCACCTCCAACTTCGAGGAGGGCCTCCTCGCTCGCCAGCAAGAAGGCCAGCGGATCTATCGCGCCGCCGTAGCGCGGCGGCGTCGTTGGCTTGAACTTGTCCGGCCACCGTACCCGTTGCAGGGCTGGGGCCAGGGCTCGGAGCCCCCTGGCCCCCGTGCTGGCACCGACGGCCGGAGCGGGCGACGCGCTACTCATCGTGAGGCAGGCCGTGGCGATGGCGGAAGAGAAAACTCCAGTGCACCCCTACCTGGCGTGCCAAATGCCGGATTTCGGGTTCCGGCAGACCCTTGAGGTTCGAACACTGGGGTGCGCGCGGAGATTTCGCCTCCTACCTACCTGCACCCCTCCGCCTCGCTAAGATCTAAGCTATGGAAAGAACAACATGAGAGACACAGGGTTTATACTGGTTCGGGCCACTGTTGTGGTGTAATACCCTACTCCAGTGTGTGGCGTGGTGGATTGCCTCTTGGGCTGATGATGATGAACGATACAAGGAAGAACAGCCTCGCGAGGGTCTGTTCTTTGCTGGGGCGATGAACTGCTGGGAGGAGTTCAATCACCCTTCTCTCTCTCTCTCTTCGATTGTCGATGCCCCCTCCCCTGGGGGTGGCTAGTCCTATTTATAGAGGCCCTGGTCCTCTTCCTAAATATTGAGCGGGAAGGGAGCCAACAATGGCAGGCTAATTTGAAGGGGGACAGCTAGTACCAGCTATCCTGACAAAAGTAGTCTTTGCCTGCACAAAGCTCTGGCGGTGACGTCGTCTTGGGCTCCACAATGACCTCCGTCTTGCAGTCCTTCTAGTCCTGGTCTTGTTGCACCGAAATGGCAACCTTTGCCTGATGCCTCGGAACTCCGCGGCTGCGCTTGCCCCCTTTGCACCAAAGAGGAAAGGAGGACACTGCATGGGCTGGCACCCGCCTGGCACCCTTGGTCGTCATGGCTTGCATCACGGGCACCTCGTGAGGTACCCCGCCTTGATCTCTCCGCCTCCTCGCGAGCCAGCCTGATGAGGTCGTGCCTAAGGAAGCTCCGCATCGTCGGCCCCGCGAGGCTTGGCCCCTTGCGAGGGTCTTGGGTCTGTGTTGGTGAAGATGGGTCGTGTTGGGCCCCCCTTTGATCCACGCCGCAGGCCGCAGGCAGGCAAGTCTGGGGACCCCCGTTCCCAGAACACCGACAAGTGGCGGTCGGGAACAAGCGATGGTCTTTTCCTACCTATCTATCCCCCTAGGAGCATGCGCGTAGTACCAACGTTTTTGATGGCTTGTAGATTTTTGCAATAAGTATGTGAGTTCTTTATGACTAATGTTGAGTCCATGGATTATACGCACTCTCACCCATCTATCCGTGCTAGCCTGTTCGATACCGTGCATTGCCCTTTCTCACATTGAGAGTTGGCGCAAACTTCGCCGGTGCATCCAAACGCCGTGATATGATACACTCTTTCACACATAAACCTCCTTATATCTTCCTCAAAACATCCACCATACCTACCTATTATGGCATTTCCATAGCCATTCCGAGATATATTTCCATGCAACTTTCCATCATTCCGTTCATCATGACACATTCATTATTGTCATATTGCTTAGCATGATCATGTAGTTGACATAGTATTTGTGGCAAAGCCACCGTTCATAATTCTTCCATACATGTCACTCTTGGTCCATTGCATATCCTGGTACACCGCACAAGTGTGATGATCATCATTTTCTAGAGCATTATCCCAAGTGAGGAATATATAAAAAAGGCCATAAAAAAGAAGGCCCAAAAAAATGAGAGAAAAAGAGAGAAGGGACAATGTTACTATCCTTTGCCACACTTGTGCTTCAAAGTAGCACCTTAATCTTAATGTTAGAGAGTCTCTTATCTTGTCACATTCATATACTAGTGGGAATTTTTCATTATAGAACTTGGCTTGTATATTCCAACAATGGGCCTCCTCAAGTGCCCTAGGTCTTCGTGAGCAAGCAAGTTGGATGCACACCCACTAGTTTCTTTTGTTGAGCTTTCATACATTTATAGCTCTAGTGCATCCGTTGCATGGCAATCCCTACTCCTTGCAAACATCAATCGGTGGGCATCTCCATAGCCCATTGATTAGCCTCGTTGATGTGAGACTTTCTCCTTTTTTGTCTTCTCCACATAACCCCCCTCATTATATTCTATTCCACCATAGTGCTATGTCCATGGCTCGCGCTCATATTGCATGAAAGTTTATAGGTTTGAGATTACTAAAGTATGAATAAATTGCTTCGCTTGTCATCGGGGTTGTGCATGATGAGAGCATTCTTGTGTGACGAAAATGAAACATGACTAAACCATATGATTTTGTAGGGATGAACTTTCTTTGGCCATGTGATTTTGAGAAGACATAATTGCTTAGTTAGTATGCTTGAAGCATTATTATTTTTATGTCAATATGAAATTTTGTCTTGAATCTTTCGGATCTGAATATTCATACCGCAATTAAGAAGAATTACATTAAAATTATGCCAAGTAGCACTCCGCATCAAAAAATTTGTTTTTATCATTTACCTACTCGAGGACGAGTAGGAATTAAGCTTGGGGATGCTTGATAGTCTCCAACGTATCTATAATTTTTGATTGCTCCATGCTATATTATCTACTGTTTTGGACATTATTGGGCTTTATTATCCACTTTTATATTATTTTTGGGACTAACCTATTAACCGGAGGCCCAGCCCAGAATTGTTGCTTTTGCCTGTTTTAGGGTTTCGAGGAAAGGGAATATCAAACGGAGTCCAAACGGAATGAAACCTTCGGGAACGTGATTTTCTCACCAAACATGATCCAGGAGACTTGGACCCTACGTCAGGAAATAAAGGAGGAAGCTACAAGGTAGGGGGCATGCCTACCCCCCCCCCAGGCGCGCCCTCTACCCTCGTGAGCCCCCTGTTGCTCCACCGACGTACTCCTTCCTTCTATATATACCTACGTACCCCCAAACGATCATATACGGAGCCAAAACCCTAATTCCACCGCCATAACTTTCTGTATCCATGAGATCCCATCTTGGGGCCTGTTCCGGAGCTCCGCGGAGGGGGCATCCATCACGGAGGGCTTCTACATCAACACCATAGCCTCTCCGATTAAGTGTGAGTAGTTTACCTCAGACCTTCGGGTCCATAGTTATTATCTAGATGGCTTCTTCTCTCTTTTTGGTTCTCAATACAATGTTCCCCCCTCTCTTGTGGAGATCTATTCGATGCAATCTTTTTTTTGCGGTGTGTTTGTTGAGACCGATGAATTGTGGGTTTATGATCAAGTCTATCTATGAATAATATTTGAATCTTCTCTGAATTCTTTTATGTATGATTGGTTATCTTTGCAAGTCTCTTTGAATTATCAGTTTGGTTTGGCCTAATAGATTGATCTTTCTTGCAATGGGAGAAGTGCTTAGCTTTGGGTTCAATCTTGCGGTGTCCTTTCCCAGTGACAGTAGGGGCAACAAGGCACGTATTGTATTGTTGCCATCGAGGATAACAAGATGGCGTTTTCTTCATATTGCATGAGTCTATCCCCCTACATCATGTCATCTTGCTTAAGGCGTTACTCTATTTTTAACTTAATACTCTAGATGCATGCTGGATAGCGGTCGATGAGTGGAGTAATAGTAGTAGATGCAGGCAGGAGTCGGTCTACTTGTCTCGGACATGATGCCTACATACATGATCATACCTAGATATTCTCATAACTATGCTCAATTCTGTCAATTGCTCAACAGTAATTTGTTCACCCACCGTAGAATACTTATGCTCTCGAGAGAAGCCACTAGTGAAACCTATGGCCCGGGTCTATCTTTATCATATTAATCTCCTACTATTTAGTTATTTCTTTGTTATTTACTTTGCCTTTATTTTACTTTGCATCTTTATCACAAAAATACCAAAAATATTATCTTGTCATATCTATCAGATCTCACTCTCGTAAGTGGCCTTATAGGGATTCACATCACCTATTTGCGTTGGTTGCGAGGATTTATTTGTTTTGTGCAGGTACGAGGGACTCGCGCGTAGCCTCCTAGTGGATTGATACCTTGGTTCTCAAAAACTGAGGGAAATACCTATGCTACTTTGTTGCATCATCCCTTCCTCTTCGGGGAAAACCAACGCAGTGCTGAAGAGGTAGCACTTGGTTCTCAAAAACTGAGGGAAATACTTATGCTACTTTGCTGCATCATCCTTTCCTCTTCAAGGAAATCCAACGCAGTGCGCAAGAGGTAGCAAGAAGAATTTCTGGCGCCGTTGCTGGGGAGGTTTGCGCAAGTCAAGATTTGACTCTCGAGAACGAGCCATTTCTGTCGCCGTTGCCGTGGAGGTTCGTGCAAGTCAAGATTTGACTCCCGACAACGAGCCATTTCTGGCGCCGTTGCCAGGGAGTCTACGCAAAAGTCGACATACCAAGTACCCATCACAACCCTTATCTCTCGCATTACATTATTTGCCATTTGCCTCTCGTTTTCCTCTCCCCCACTTCACCCTTGCCGTTTTATTCGCCCTCTCTCTCTATCCTCCATCTCTTTCTCTATTTGCCTCTTTTTGCCCGCTTGCTTTTTGTTTGCTTGTGTATTGGATTGCTTGCTTGTCACGATGGCTCATGATAACACTAAATTGTGTGACTTTACTAATACCAACAACAATGATTTTATTAGCACTCTGATTACTCCTCTTACCGATGCTGAATCTTGTGAAATTAATGCCGCTTTGCTGAATCTTGTCATGAAAGATCCGTTTTCCGGCCTTCCTAGTGAAGATGCCGCTACCCATCTAAATAGCTTCCTTGATTTGTGTGATATGCAAAAGAAGAAAGATGTGGACAATGGTATTGTTAAGTTGAAACTATTTCCTTTTTCGCTTAGAGATCGTGCTAAAGCTTGATTTTCGTCTTTGCCTAAAAATAGTATTGATTCTTGGAACAAGTGCAAAGATGCTTCTATCTCTAAGTATTTTCCTCCCGCTAAGATCATCTCCCTTAGAAACGATATTATGAATTTTAAGCAACTTGATCATGAACATGTTGCACAAGCTTGGGAGAGGATGAAATTAATGATACGTAATTTCCCTACTCATGGTTTGAATTTGTGAATGATTATACAAAAAATTATGCCGCGTTGAATTTTGCTTCTAGAAATCTTTTAGATTCGGCCGCGGGAGGCACTTTTATGGAAATCACTTTAGGAGAAGCTACTAAACTCCTAGATAATATTATGGTTATTATTCTCAATGGCGTACTGAAAGATCTACTAATAAAAAGGTGCATGCGATAGAAGAAATTAATGTTTTGAGTGGAAAGATGGATGAACTTATGAAATTATTTGCTAGTAAGAGTGTTTCTTCTGATCCTAATGATATGCCCTTGTCTACTTTGATGGAGAACAATAATGAATCTATGGATGTGAATTTAAAACCCTAGATGTTGCTAAACCCAATATTTTGGATTTCAAGGAATTTAACTATGAAAATTAATATTTGATTGATTGTATTTCCTTGTTGCAATTCGTGCTAAATTCTCATCATGCTTATAGTCAAAATAAAGCATCTACTAAACATATCGTTGATGCCTTGATGCAATTTTATGAAGAAAAAACTTGAGTTGGAAGTTTCTATCCCTAGAAACCTTTATGATGAGTGGGAACCAACTATTAAAATTAAGATTAAAGATCACGAGTTCTATGCTTTATGTGATTTGGGTGCTAGTGTTTCCACGATTCCGAAGACTTTGTGTGATTTGTTAGGTTTCCGTGATTTTGATGATTGCCCTTTAAACTTGCACCGTCCGGAATACACTATTAAGAAACCAATGGGAAGAATCAATGATGTTCTTATTGTTGCAAATAGAAATTATGTGCCCATAGATTTTATTGTTCTTGACATAGATTGCAATCCTTCATGTCCTATTATTCTTGGTAGACCTTTCCTTAGAACGATTGGTGCAATTATTAATATGAAGGGAGGAAATATTTGATTCCAATTTCTGTTAAGGAAAGGCATGGAACACTTTCCTAGAAATAAAATTAAAGTACCTTATGAATCTATTATGAGAGCCACTTATGGATTGCCTACCAAAGATGGCAATACCTAGATCTATCTTTGCTTTTTATGCCTAGCTAGGGGCATTAAACGATAGCGCTTGTTGGGAGGCAACCCAATTTTATTTATATTCATTGCTTTTTGCTCCTGTTTAGTAATAAATAATTTACCTAGACTCTGTTTTGGTTGTGTTTTTGTGTTTAATTAGTGTTTGTGCCAAGTAGAACCGTTGGGAAGACTTGGGGAAAGTCTTGATATTTTGCTGTAAAAAACAGAAACTTTAGTGCTCACGAGAACTGCTGCCATTTTTATTTGGAAAGTGCTATTTAGTTAATTCTTTTTGAATATGATTAATACATAAAGTCGTCACGTCCAGAAATTTATTTTAGAATTTTTGGGGTTCCATATCTTGCGCTAGCTACAGATTACTACAGACTGTTCTGTTTTTGACAGATTCTGTTTTTCCTGTGTTGTTTGCTTATTTTGCTGAATCTATGGCCAATAAAATAGTTTATAAACCATAGAGAAGTTGGAATACAGTAGGTTTAACACCAATATAAATAAATAATGAGTTCATTACAGTACCTTGAAGTGGTCTTTTGTTTTCTTTCGCTAACGGAGCTCATGAGATTTTCTACTTTAAGTTTTGTGTTGTGAAGTTTTCAGGTTTTGGGTAAAGATTTGATGGATTATGGAACAAGGAGTGGAAAGAGCCTAAGCTTGGGGATGCCCATGGAACCCCCAAGATAATCAAAGGACACATAAAAGCCAAAGCTTGGGAATGCCCCGGAAGGCATCCCCTCTTTCGTCTACTTCTATCGATAACTTTACTTGGAGCTATATTTTATTCACCACATGATATGTGTTTTTCTTGGAGCGTCTTGTATGATTTGAGTCTTTGCTTTTTAGTTTACCAAAAGCATCCTTGCTGTACACACCTTTTGAGAGAACCATACATGATTTGGAATTTGTTAGAATACTCTATGTGCTTCGCTTGTATCATTTGAGTTATATAGTTTTGCTCTAGTACTTCACTTATATCTTTTAGAGCACGGTGGTGGATTTGTTTTATAGAAACTATTGATATCTCATGCTTCACTTAGATTATTTTGAGAGTCTTAAATAGCATGGTAATTTGCTTAAATAATCCTCATATGCTAGGTATTCCAGATTAGTAAAAAAATCTTATGTGTGTTCTGAATACTAAGAGAAGTTTGATGCTTGACGATTGTTTTGAGGTATGGAGGTAATAATATCAAAGTCGTGCTAGTTGAGTAGTTGTGAATTTGAGAAATGCTTGTGTTGAAGTTTGCAAGTCCCGTAGCATACACGTATGGTAAATGTTATGTAACAAATTTGAAACATGAGGTGTTGTTTGATTGTCCTCCTTATGAGTGGCGGTCGGGGACGAGCGATGGTCTTTTCCTACCAATCTATACCCCTAGGAGCATGCGCGTAGTGCTTGGTTTTTGATGACTTGTAGATTTTTGCAATAAGTATGTGAGTTCTTTATGACTAATGTTGAGTCCATGGATTATACGCACTCTCACCCTTCCATCATTGCTAGCCTCTTCGGTACCGTGCATTGCCCTTTCTCACATTGAGAGTTGGTGCAAACTTCGCCGGTGCATCCAAACCCTGTGATATGATACGCTCTTTCACACATAAACCTCCTTATATCTTCCTCAAAACAGCCACCATACCTACCAATTGTGGCATTTCCATAGACATTCCGAGATATATTGCCATGCAACTTTCCACCATTCCGTTTATCATGACAAATTCATCATTGTCATATTGCTTAGAATGATCATGTAGTTGACATAGTATTTGTGGCAAATCCACCATTCATAATTCTTTCATACATGTCACTCTTCGTTCATTGCATATCCCGGTACACCGCCGGAGGCATTCATATAGAGTCATCTTTTGTTCTAGCATCGAGTTGTAATCATTGAGTTGTAAATAAATAGAAGTGTGATGATCATCATTTTCTATAGCATTGTCCCAAGTGAGGAATTAAAAAAATAGAAAGGCCATAAAAAGAGAAGGCCCAAAAAAATGAGAGAAAAAGATAGAAGGGACAATGCTACTATCCTTTGACACACTTGTGCTTCAAAGTAGCACCATAATCTTCATGATAGAGAGTCTTTTGTTTTGTCACTTTCATATACTAGTGGGAATTTTTCATTATAGAACTTGGCTTGTATATTCCAACAATGGGCCTCCTCAAGTGCCCTAGGTCTTTGTGAGCAAGCAAGTTGGATGCACACCCACTTAGTTTCTTTTGTTGAGCTTTCATACATTTATAGCTCTAGTGCATCCGTTGCATGGCAATCCCTACTCCTTGCATTAACATCAATCGATGTGCATCTCCATAGCCCATTGATTAGCCTCGTTGATGTGAGACTTTCTCCTTTTTTGTCTTCTCCACATAACCCCCATCATCATATTCTATTCCACCCATAGTGCTATGTCCATGGCTCGCGCTCATATATTGCGTGAAAGTTGATAGGTTTGAGATTACTAAAGTATGAAACAATTGCTTGGCTTGTCATCAGGGTTGTGCATGATGAGAGCATTCTTCTGTGACGAAAATGGAGCATGACTAAACTATATGATTTTGTAGGGATGAACTTTCTTTGGCCATGTTATTTTGAGAAGACATACTTGCTTAGTTAGTATGCTTGAAGTATTATTATTTTTATTTTAATATGAACTTTTATCTTGAATCTTTCGGATCTGAATATTCATACCACAATTAAGAAGAATTACATTAAAATTATGCCAAGTAGCACTTCGCATCAAAAATTCTGTTTTTATCATTTACCTACTCGAGGACGAGCAGGAATTAAGCTTGGGGATGCTTGATGCGTCTCCAACGTATCTATAATTTTTTATTGCTCCATACTATATTATCTACTGTTTTGGACATTGTTGGGATTTATTATCCACTTTTATATAATTTTGGGACTAACCTATTAACCGGAGGCCCAACCCAGAAGTGCTGTTTTTTTGCCTATTTTAGGGTTTCGAAGAAAAGGAATATCAAACGGAGTCCAAACGGAATGAAACCTTCGGGAACGTGATTTTCTCACCAAACATGATCCACGAGACTTGGACCCTACGTCAGGAAATAAAGGAGGAAGCTACAAGGTAGGGGGCACGCCTACCCCCCCCCCCCCAGGCGCGCCCTCTACCCTCGTGAGCCCCCTGTTGCTCCACCGACGTACTCCTTCCTTCTATATATACCTACGTACCCCCAAACGATCATATACGAAGCCAAAACCCTAATTCCACCGCCGTAACTTTCTGTATCCATGAGATCCCATCTTGGGGCCTGTTCTGGAGCTCCGCGGAGGGGGCATCCATCACGGAGGGCTTCTACATCAACACCATAGCCTGTCCGATGAAGTGTGAGTAGTTTACCTCAGACCTTCGGGTCCATAGTTATTATCTAGATGGCTTCTTCTCTCTTTTTGGTTCTCAATACAATGTTCCCCCCTCTCTTGTGGAGATCTATTCGATGTAATCTTATTTTTGCGGTGTGTTTGTTGAGACCGATGAATTGTGGGTTTATGATCAAGATTATCTATGAACAATATTTGAATCTTCTTTGAATTCTTTTATGTATGATTGGTTATCTTTGAGAGTCTCTTCGAATTATCAGTTTGGTTTGGCCTACTAGATTGATCTTTCTTGCAATGGGAGAAGTGCTTAGCTTTGGGTTCAATCTTGCGGTGTCCTTTCCCAGTGACAGTAGGGCTAGCAAGGCACGTATTGTATTGTTGCCATCGAGGATAACAAGATGGGATTTTTATCATATTGTATGAATTTATCCCTCTACATCATGTCATCTTGCTTAAGGCGTTACTTTGTTTTCATGAACTTAATACTCTAGATGCATGCTGGATAGCGGTCGATGAGTGGAGTAATAGTAGTAGATGTAGGCAAGAGTCGGTCTAGTTGTCTCGGACGTGATGCCTATATACATGATCATACCTAGATATTCTCATAACTATGCTCAATTCTGTCAATTGCTCAACAGTAATTCGTTCACCCACCGTAAAATACTTATGCTCTTGAGAGAAGCCACTAGTGAAATCTATGGCCCCCGGGTCTATCTTCATCATATTAATCTTCCAATACTTAGTTATTTCCTTTGCTTTTTACATTGCTTTTATTTTACTTTGCATCTTTATCACAAAAATACCAAAAATATTATCTTATCATATCTATCAGATCTCACTCTCGTAAGTGACCGTGAAGGGATTGACAACCCCTTATCGCGTTGGTTGCGAGGAGTTATTTGTTTTGTGCAGGTACGAGGGACTTGCGTGCAGCCTCCTACTGGATTGATACCTTGGTGATACGTCTCCAATGTATCTATAATTTTTGATTGCTCCATGCTATATTATCTACTGTTTTGGACATTGTTGGGCTTTATTATCCACTTTTATATTATTTTTGGGACTAACCTTAACCGGAGGCCCAGCCCAGAATTGTTGTTTTTGCCTGTTTTAGGGTTTCGAAGAAAAGGAATATCAAACGGAGTCCAAATGGAATGGAACCTTCGGGAACGTGATTTTTAGGAAGATTATGATCTGGAAGATTATGAACGGGACCGGTACTACCATGAGCCTCTGCGGTACTACCGCTCCCGTGAGCAGTACTACCGCATACCCCAGCACAACCAACACTAGGAGTCCTTCATTTTGTAGAGATACGGATAAACGGAGGATGCTCAAAAGATGGACTCGTGAGCTATCTTCGGAGGTGTAGTCCAGCATGTCAGTTAGATCTGCGACAGTGTCTATGAAGTGGGTGGTGGGTGGGATGTAAAATTCCCTGCTCTCAGCCCCTATTCCGGGCTGGGCGTAATTCAGAAGCGATTCCTTTGTTATGGCGAGGGACCGCATTAAGTACAGAGCCTCGTTTAGGAGCGAGGTTTGGACATAGAGGCGAGAGTCCACTGGGCCAACCAGTGTGAGGGCCTCCTAGTCGCACCCGCTAGTCGCGGAACATGCTAGTTCGGATTTAGAGTCCGAGGGAGAGTCCAGCGCTCTAGCGACAAGGGGATTTCAGTTTGTTTTTGGGTTTGCTGATGACGTCGTCCCCTCCGGATCTCCAGTAGAGAGCTCCATAATTGTAGTGGGTCCGGCAGGCTCTAAACTCCTGTCTTCGGACCCGGTGGTCCGCTTTGGATCTAAGGCCGGAGCGGCGATCGGGGTTGCGAATCCTTCAAAGATCAAGTCTCCTCGGATATTGGTGACATAGTTTAGGTTCCTGAAACTGATCTAATGACCAGGGGGTAGCTGTCGATCTGCTTAAGGTGGCCAATTGAGTTGGCATGCAATGCGAAGCCGCCGAATATGAAAACTTGTCCAGGGAGGAAAGTCTCCTCCGAAACAACATCGTTGCAGATGATCGAATGAGCCATCGAACTTCCCGTCGACATCACAGAGGAACTCTCAATGAAAGCACCAATGTCGGTGTCAAGAGTTACAAGAGTATAGGGGTTAAAAGAGTTGATTTACCTCGAGACCATAATGGCCACACCTTAAATGTCTATCATGTATGATTGTGATTGCCTCTACGGACAAAACCCCTCGATTTATATAGACACCGGAGGGACCTAGGGTTGTACATAGTTGGTTTACAGAGAAAGGAATCTTCATATCTTAACACCAAGCTTGCCATCCATGCAAAGGAGAGCCCTATCCGGACATGGTGGGAAGTCTTCTATCTTGTATCTTCATGGCCCACCAGTCTGGCCCATGTCACATAGCCCGGACGCCCAGAGACCCCCTAATCCAGGACTCCCTCACTGGCCCCCAGCCGAATATGACTCTGCAGACCCACATGGGTTCGGAATCGAGCGAGCAATCCCCTTTAAGGGAGGGGGGAGTGCCGACTCCACCGGCGACCTCTATCAATCCGGAGGCACCGGATACATTGAGGGAATCACTTCAACGTGCTTCCGTCATGGAAGAGCACCGTACCTTGATGGGTATGGTAGTTGAGAAGGTTTGGTCCCCCAAAAGCGGACTGAACGAAGCTTTCACTAGCCTGTTAACAGGCTTTGAGGTATGTGATATAATATGCTCAAATGCTTTTCATATTGGAAGAATATGCATGTATATAGATAGTATCCCCCGAGACTCTGTTCGGTTCTTTGAAAAAAATAGCCGGACAGAGGGTCAAATATTCGCCAGAGATAACGCGTTTATCTATTTTGATAAACAAGCTTCACTGTTGGCGGCTTCAGCCGAGGACGCTGAAGTTTCCGAACTCCAGCGTAAACTGAAGTTGGCTAATAATGAGATCAGCCGTATTAACAAGCGGTTCGATGAGGCCCAAGGTATGCTTTTAAAATTCCCCTTACAAGCCTAAATTATAATGCAAAATCAGAGTTTAAGCTCATGCGATGCTATGTATATGATTGTAGGCAATGCGACTGAGGTCGAGGCCCTCAAGAATGCCCTTGCCGAAGCAAAGGAGGAGGCGAGGGCAAGAAAAGTGGCCTCGGACAAAGCGGCTGCGGATGTAGAGGCCGAAAAGGTCGCCCGTCGCCAGTATGAGGTGAGGGTGACCAAAGTGGACCAAGCGCTCTAGGACGCCAACAGGTGTGAGTCCTTGGAGGAGAGTAACAAGGCCCAAACGGCCGAACTCACCAAGGCCCTTCAAGAGGCGAAGGAGGCGCGGTCTGAGTCCCGGGCGGCTCGCGAGGAGATCAAGCAAGCCAGATAGATAGCGGCTAGTAAGCCTTTTCTTTTACAAAGTATATTCTGCGGTCAAAGATATGCTTTGCTAAATCGACTATGGAGTACTCCAGACGCATTTGCAGATCTCCCGAGGAGTGCTGCGGACGCCGCCCAATATTTCCAAGCCTAATAGGGGAACGTGATGGAGAAGCTCTTCTGGTCGCAGTACGGGGCACCGGAGTGGCCAGCGCTGCTAAACAACAAGATGATGCAGCTGGCGGAGCTGCATAGGATGTCCAGTTTGGCCATGAAGGACATCATAGTCCGGCTATGGCTGGCCCAACCCATTCCAAGCAGCTACTTTGGCCTGGTCAAGCAGCTTGGCGACGCCTTGCCCGAGTAGAGGTAGTGAAGTGCTCGGTGTGCATAGAAGGTGTGTGGATGGCCTTTGCCCGTGTCAAGATGCACTGGGCGAAGATGAAGGCCGCAGTCGTGGTGGTTGAGGCTCCGCCTGGAGGCAAGGACAACCGCAAGCTGGAGCGCTATTTTGAAGATGTCCTCAAGGGTGCCCGTTTAATAGAGGGTCAATGCTCGAAGGATATTATCTTCGAGTAAATGTATCTGGGCTACCCAGACAATGTGTTATAAACCAAGGCTGTGTAATATATTTATGTTGTTTATCTTAAAGTGTTGTTCCTCCTGTGCAGTTGTTTTTATCCCTATGAGTTTGCCAGTCGTCGGCTTCAGCCCCCATGTAGATACTACGGGGGTGTTCGGGGTAGAACATAACCACACTTGACCCAACGTCTTGGTTCGTGAAGGAGGTGTTAGTGCGGTGAACCAGGCAATCAGACTATGCGGCTTTATTACTCTCACTTAGCCATAGGAGTTTGACAATGAGACTGTGAGATAGCCCCTGGTGCACATGCGGCTACCCGAATTTGGATGCCTTAAGCACATGACTGGAAAGAGCCAGTCCTTTGTGTAACACAGAAGAAATCACTAGAGATTCAGTAGATCGCCGAATTGCTGACCAGCTCTCGCCGCATCATGACAGTCAGTTTTTGGCTTTCTCCACTAAGGTGTTTGACCGGACAAACCAGAAACACAATCGCAGTAGTTCTCCCTTTACTACCTTAGCCGAACAAGCGGAACATAAGGTGGTAATCACAGGATTCGGGCAACCCAACTATTGACCAAAGACATGATTCGGAGCCGATGCATATAGTTCCATATTTGGGATGCCGAAGCATACTATAAAAGTGTTTGGACTTATTTTGTTTGAAAACATATATGTGGTTGGACAGAGCCCCCGGCAATTTGAAACATGCCGAGCTATATACAATAACCTGACGTAAATAGGGAATACAGATTAAGAAATAAGCCAATACCGAACAGGGTTGGGCGAAACTGTTTCCATTATAGTCTGATTGATACGTCAAAACATATTTTTACAGAGGATGTGATAAGCATCTTTGCTATTTTACATGTCGGTCCGAAGGGAAAGCAGTATACAGGTCCTAAAAAGGGAAAGATGATCTTGAAGATCCTTTGGATACTTTGCCGCACGTCTGCGCTGCTTGTCGCCTTGGTGTGTGATCCTTTGAGAGGATAAACGATTGAGCATACATGAGGGGCCTGGAAAAAGGGCCCTTGGTATCATCGAAAAGTTATGTGGGTTGTAAAGAACCTGAAAAATAAAAATAAGAAGAAAAAAAGAGAAGAAAATGATGGTATGGATACGGTCAAACCGTATTGTGGACCTTATTTTTAGCAGGTCTTCGTCCTAGCCCATGGTATCTTTAGTGCATAATTATGTACGCGCGGTACATATGCCGCTATCAGGTTGGGCCTTTGACGGAGGCTGAATTGCTAGTCTAGCTCTGGACGAGCCAGACTTCCATTCTACAAGGTAGACCGGACTCGTTTGAAAGTGTCCCGGGGCTTGTCTGCTAATGTAGTATTCAGCTTAATGAGGCCACCCTGCACTTCAGCTGCGAGTGCCGCGGTATGCTCCTCAGTACGGAGGGAGCGCTCCATGTTTCCATTGACTGTTATAATGCCACATGATCCAGGCATCTTGAGATTTAGATAAGCGTAGTGCCGGACTGCATTGAAACGGGTGAAAGTGCTTCGTCCGAGCAGTGCATGATAACTTCTACGGAAGGGGACAATGTCGAAGATCAAGTCTTCGCTTCGAAAATTATCTGGTGAGCCGAAGTCGACTTCCAGCATTATGGATCCTGTGCAACAGGCCTCTACGCCGGGTATCACCCCTTTAAAGGTGGTTTTAGTGGCCTTGATTCTTGATGGATCAATACCCATTTTATGGACAGTGTCCTAATAAAGCAGGTTAAGACCGCTGCCGCCGTCCATAAGGACTCGCGTGAGGTGGAATTCGTCGATAATTGGATCGAGGACCAATGTGGCGAAACCTCCATGACGGATACTGGTCGGATGGTCTCTGCGATCAAAAGTGATCGGACAGGCTGACCATGGGTTGAATTTTGGGGCGACTGGCTCTATGGCATAGATGTCCCTCAATGCACGTTTGCGCTCCCTCTTAGGGATATGAGTAACGTAGATCATATTCACCGTTTTTACCTCGGGGGGAAATTTCTTCTGTCCCCCTGTGTTTGGTTGGCAAGGCTCCTCATCGTCATCCTCTCTGGGCGGTCCTTTCCCCTTATGTTGGGTGTTTAGCTTACCGGCCTGTTTAAAGACCCAACAATTTCTGTTGGTTTGATTGGCAGGCTTGTCAGGGGTGTGATACGTCTCCAACGTATCTATAATTTTTTATTGCTCCATGCTATGTTATCTACTGTTTTGGGCAATATTGGGCTTTATTATCCACTTTTATATTATTTTTTGGGACTAACCTATTAACCGGAGGCCCAGTCCAGAATTGCTGTTTTTTTGCCTATTTCAGTGTTTCGAAGAAAAGGAATATCAAACGGAGTCGAAACGGAACAAAATCAACTCGAGAAGTTATTTTTGGAAGGAAAGCTACCAGATGGACTTGGACCCCACGTCAGGAGCCAAGGGAGGTGCTCATGAGGGTGGGGGTGCCCCCCTAGGGCGCGCCCCCTGCCTCATGGGGCCCCCGAAGCTCCACCGACGTACATCCTGCACCCATATATACTCACGTACCCTAAAACATCGAGAACACACAATAGACCGGGAGTTCCGCCGCCAGAAGCCTCCGTAGCCACCGAAAGCCAATCTAGACCCGTTTCGGCACCCTACCGGAGGGGGAATCCCTCTCCGGTGGCCATCTTCATCATCCCGGTGCTCTCCATGACGAGGAGGGAGTAGTTCTCCCTTAGGGCTGAGGGTATGTACCAGTAGCTATGTGTTTGATCTCTCTCTCTCTCTCTCTCTCTCTCTCTCTCGTGTTCTTGAGGTGATACGATCTTGATATATCACGAGCTTTGCTATTGTAGTTGGATCTTATGATGTTTTCTCCCCCTCTACTCTCTTGTAATGGATTGAGTTTCCCCTTTCAAGTAATCTTATCGGATTGAGTCTTTAAAGATTTGAGAACACTTGATGTATGTCTTGTCGTGCGTATCTGTGGTGACAATGGGATACCACGTGATTCACTTGATGTATGTTTTGGTGATCAACTTGCGGGTTCCACCCATGAACCTATGCATAGGGTTTGGCACATGTTTTCATCGTGATTCTCCGGTAGGAACTTTGGGGCACTCTTTGAGGTTCTATGTGTTGGTTGAATAGACGAATCTGAGATTGTGTGATGCATATCGTATAATATACCCACGGATACCTGAGGTGACATTGGAGTATCTAGGTGACATTAGGGTTTTGGTTGATGTGTGTCTTAAGGTGTTAATCTAGTACGAACTCTAGGGCTGTTTGTGACACTTATAGGAATAGCCCAACGGATTTATTGGAAAGAATAACTTTGAGGTGGTTTCGTACCCTACCATAATATCGTCGTCCGTTCTCCGCTATTAGTGACTTTGGAGTGACTCTTTGTTGCATGTTGAGGGATAGTTATGTGATCCAATTATGTTATCATTGCTGAGGGAACTTGCACTAGCGAAAGTATGAACCCTAGGCCTTATTTCCACACATTGCAATACCGTTTACGCTCACTTTTATCATTAGTTACCTTGCTGTTTTTATATTTTCTGATTACAAAAACTATTATCTACTATCCATATTGCACTTGTATCACCATTTCTTCGCCAAACTAGTGCACCTATACAATTTACCATTGTATTGGGTGTGTTGGGGACACAAGAGACTCTTTGTTATTTGGTTGCAGGGTTGCTTGAGAGAGACCATCTTCATCCTACGCCTCCTACGGATTGATAAACCTTAGGTCATCCACTTGAGGGAAATTTGCTACTGTCCTACAAACCTCTGCACTTGGAGGCCCAACAACGTCTACAAGAAGAAGGTTGTGTAGTAGACATCAAGCTCTTTTCTGGCATCGTTGCCGGGGAGGTTAGCGCTTGAAGGTATATCTTTAGATCTTGCAATCGAGTCTTTTAGTTTATAAAAGAAAACTATAAAAAATGGAATTGAATTTGTCTCATACGCTTCACCTTTTTAATATCTTTCGTGAGTATGATGGAAAGGATAATTGTGCTCAAGTGCTATAAGAAGAAATCTATAAAATGTTTGGCACTAAATATTTGAATGATGAGCATGATTGCAATGTTGTTAGTATGAATTCCATGAATATCCATGATGCTAATGATATGCAAAGACACAAGCTTGGGGAAGCTATGTTTGATGAAGATGATATTTTTTGTTCCCCAAGTTTTGATGAGCAAATTTATTATGATGAAAGCATGCCTCCTATGTATGATGATTATTGTGATGCCACGTATGCTTTAAAGAATAATGATAACCTTGAACTTGTCATCTTGATCTTAATTTTTCAATCACATGATAATTATTTTGTTGAGTTTGCTCCCACTATTATTCATGAGAAGAAATTTGCTTATGTGGAGAGTAATAAA
The DNA here is from genome assembly GCF_018294505.1 of Triticum aestivum. Classification (NCBI taxonomy): domain Eukaryota; kingdom Viridiplantae; phylum Streptophyta; class Magnoliopsida; order Poales; family Poaceae; genus Triticum; species Triticum aestivum. The sequence goes on from NC_057800.1 coordinate 186,485,013, forward strand.
AATTCTATGCTTGTAGATCATGAAAAGAATGCTTTAGATGCTGGTTATATTGTTGAATTCATTCATGATGCTACTGAAAATTATTACGAGGGAGGAACATATTCTTGTAGGAATTGCAATAATATCAAGTTTCCTCTCTATGTGCTTAAAGTTTCAAAGTTATGCTTGTTTTGCCCTCCTATGCTAGTTGATTATTGTTCTCATAAGTTGTCTGCTCACAAAATCCCTATGCATAGGAAGTGGGTTAGACTTAAATGTGCTAGTCATATTCTTCATGATGCTCTCTTTATATTTCAATTCTTATCTTTTATGTGAGCATCATTGAAATCATCATGCCTAGCTAGGGCGTTAAACGATAGCGCTTGTTGGGAGGCAACCCAACTTTATTTTTGTTCCTTGCTTTTTGCTCCTGTTTAGAATAAATAATTCATCTAGCCTCTGTTTAGATGTGGTTTTATGTCTTTAATTAGTGTGTGTGCCAAGTAGAACCTTTGGGAAGACTTGGGGAAAGTCTTGTTGATCATGCTGTAAAAAACAGAAACTTTAGCGCTCACGAGAACTGCTGCCATTTTTATTTGGAGATTGCTATTTAGTTAATTCTTTTTGAAGATGATTAATAGATAAATTCCTCAGGTCCAGCAAATTATTTGAGAATTTTATGAGTTCTTAAGTATACGTTTGATCCAGATTACTACAGACTGTTTTGTTTTAGACAGATTCTGTTTTGATGTATTGTTTGCTTATTTTGATGAATCTATGGCTAGTAAAAGAGTTTATTGATGTCTACTACACAACCTTCTTCTTGTAAACATTGTTGGGCCTCCAAGTGCAGAGGTTTGTAGGACAGTAGCAAATTTCCCTCAAGTGGATGACCTAAGGTTTATCAATCCGTAGGAGGCGTAGGATGAAGATGGTCTCTCTCAAGCAACCCTGCAACCAAATAACAAAGAGTCTCTTGTGTCCCCAACACACCCAATACAATGGTAAATTGTATAGGTGCACTAGTTCAGAAAAGAGATGGTGATACAAGTGCAATATGGATAGTAGATAATAGTTTTTGTAATCTGAAAAATACAAAAACAACAAGGTAACTAATGATAAAAGTGAGCGTAAACGGGATTGCAATGTGTGGAAATAAGGCCTAGGGTTCATACTTTCGCTAGTGTAAGTTCCCTCAACAATGATAACACAATTGGATCACATAAATATCCCTCAATTTGCAACAAAGAGTCACTCCAAAGTCACTAATAGCAGAGAACGAACGAAGAGATTATGGTAGGGTACGAAACCACCTCAAAGTTATTCTTTCCAATCAATCCGTTGGGCTATTCCTATAAGTGTCACAAACAGCCCTAGAGTTCGTACTAGAATAACACCTTAAGACACACATCAACCAATACCCTAATGTCACCTAGATACTCCAATGTCACCTCAAGTATCCGTGGGTATGATTATACGATATGCATCACACAATCTCATATTCATCTATTCAACCAACACAAAGGACCTCAAAGAGTGCCCCAAAGTTCTACCGTAGAATCACGAAGAAAATGTGTGCCAACCCCTATGCATAGGTTCATGGGCGGAACCTGCAAGTTGATCACCAAAACATACATCAAGTGAATCACGTGGTATCCCATTGTCACCACAGATACGCACGACAAGACATACATCAAGTGTTCTCAAATCTTTAAAGACTCAATCCGATAAGATTACTTCAAGGGGAAAACTCAATTAATTACAAAAGAGTAGAGGGGGGAAGAAACGTCATAGGATCCAAATATAATAGCAAAGCTCGCGATACATCAAGATCATATCACCTCAAGAACACGAGAGAGAGAGAGAGAGAGAGAGAGAGAGAGAGATCAAACACATAGCTACTGGTACATACCCTCAGCCCCGAGGGAGAACTACTCCCTCCTCGTCATGGAGAGCACCGGGATGATGAAGATGGCCACCGGAGAAGGATTGCCCCCTCCGGCAGGGTGCCAGAACGGGTCTAGATTGGCTTTCGGTGGCTACGGAGGCTTCTGGCGACGGAACTCCCGATCTATTATGCTCCCAGGTGTTCTTAGGGTATATGGAGATATATAGGCAGAAGAAGTACGTCAGGGGGGCCACGAGGGGCTCACGAGGGTGGAGGGCGCGCCCCTGCCTCATGACCTCCTCGCAGATCCCCCGATGTGCACTCCAAGTCTTCTGGGCTTCTTTCCTTCCAAAAATGAGTTCCGTGAAGTTACATGTCAATTGGACTCCGTTTGGTTTTCCTTTTCTTCGAAACCCTAAAACATGGTAAAAACAGAAACTAGCACTAGGCTCTGGGTTAATAGGTTAGGCCCAAAAATGATATAAAAGTGTATAATAAAGCCCATAAACATTCAAAATAGTAGATAATATAGCATGGAGCAATCAAAAATTATAGATACATTGGAGACGTATCAACATCCCCAAGCTTAATTCCTGCTCGTCCTCGAGTAGGTAAATGATAAAAACAGATTTTTTGATGTAGAATGCTATTTGGCATAATTTCAATGTAATTCTTCTTAGTTGTGGTATGAATATTCAGATCCGAAAGATTCAAGACAAAAGTTCATATTGACATAAAAAAGATAATACTTCAAGCATACTAACTAAGCAATTATGTCTTCTCAAAATAACATGGCCAAAGAAAGTTTATCCCTACAAAATCATATAGTTTAGTCATGTTTCATTTTTGTCACACAAGAATGCTCTCATCATGCACAACCCCGATGACAAGACAAGCAATTGTTTCATACTTTAGTGATCTCAAACTTATAAACTTTCACGCAATACATGAGCGCGAGCCATGGATATAGCACTATGGGTGGAATAGAATATAATGAGGGGGGTTATGTGGAGAAGACAAAAAAAGAGAAAGTCTCACATCAATGAGGCTAATCAATGGGCTATGGAGATGCCCACCGATTGATGTTAATGCAAGGAGTAGGGATTGCCATGCAACGGATGCACTAGAGCTATAAATGTATGAAAGCTCAACAAAAGGAACTAGTGGGTGTGCATCCAACTTGCTTGCTCACAAGACCTATGGAACTTGAGGAGGCCCATTGTTGGAATATACAAGCCAAGTTCTATAATGAAAAATTCCCACTAGTATATGAAAGTGATAACTTAAGAGACTCCCTACTATGAAGATCATGGTGCTACTTTGAAGCACAAGTGTGGCAAAAGGATAGTAACATTGTCCCTTCTTTCTTTTTCACTCATTTTTTTGGGCCTTCTATTTTTTTATGGCCTTTATCTTTTTTGTGGGCCTTCTCTTTTTTTATGGCCTTTCTCTTTTTTATTCCTCACTTGGGACAATGCTCTAATAATGATGATCATCACACTTCTATTTATTTGCAACTCAATGATTACAACTCGATACTAGAACAAAGATGACTCTATATGAATGCCTCCGGTGGTGTACCGGGATATGCAATGATGCATGAGTGACATGTATGAAAGAATTATGAACGGTGGCTTTGTCACAAATACTATGTCAACTACATGATCATGCTAAGCAATATGACAATGATGAATGTGTCATAATAAACAGAACGGTGGAAAGTTGCATGGCAATATATCTCGGAATGGCTATGGAAATGCCATAATAGGTAGGTGTGGTGGTTGTTTTGAGGAAGATATAAGGAGGTTTATGTGTGATAGAGTGTGTCATATCACGGGGTTTGGATGCACCAGCGAAGTTTGCGCCAACTCTCAATGTTAGAAAGGGCAATGCACGGTACCGAAGAGGCTAGCAAGGATGGAAGGGTGAGGATGCGTATAATCCATGGACTCAACATTAGTCATAAAGAACTCACATACTTATTGCAAAAATCTACAAGTCATCAAAAACCTCGGCACTACGCACATGCTCCTAGGGGGATAGATTGGTAGGAAAAGACCATCGCTCGTCCTCGACCGCCACTCATAAGGAAGACAATCAAATAACACCTCATGTTTCAAATTTGTTACACAACGTTTACCATACGTGCATGCTACGGGACTTGCAAACTTCAACACAAGCATTTCTCAAATTCACAACTACTCAACTAGCATGACTTTGATATTATTACCTCCATATCTCAAAACAATCATCAAGCATCAAACTTCTCATAGTATTCAATACTCTATATGAAAGTTTTATTATTCTTGGATGCCTAGCATATTAGGATTATTTGAGCAAATTACCATGCTATTTAAGACTCTCAAAATAATATAAGTGAAGCATGAGAGTTCATCTATTTCTTCAAAATAAAGCTACCACCATGCTCTAAAAGATATAAGTGAAGCACTAGAGCAAATGACAAACTACTCCGAAAGATATAAGTGAAGATCAAATGAGTAGTCAAATAATTATGCAACTATGTGAAGACTCTCTAACATTTAATAATTTCAGATCTTGGTATTTTATTCAAACAGCAAGCAAAGCAAAATAAAATGACATTCTAAGAATGGCAAACATCATGTGAAGAAGCAAAAACTTAGGATCAACCGAAACTAACCGATAATTGTTGAAGAAGAAAGGTGGGATGCCAACCGGGGCATCCCCAAGCTTAGATGCTTGAGACTTCTTGAAATATTATCTTGGGGTGCCTTGGGCATCCCCAAGCTTGAGCTTTTGTGTCTCCTTAATTCCTCTCATATCAAGGTCTCGCTAAATCTCAAAAGCTTCATCCACACAAAACTCAACAAGGACTCATGAGATAAGTTAGTATAAACCATTGCAAAACCTTATCATACTCTACTGTAGCAAATCACTAAAATTATTATTCAACATTGCATACTAAATGCCTCTGCATATTTAATAGTCCTATCCTCAAATAGAATCATTAAAGGAAGCAAACATATGCAAACAATGCAAACATAACAGCAATCTACCTAAACAGGATAGTCTGTAAAGAATTCTGCAACATCCATACTTCCCTAGCTCAAAAAATTATGAAAGAAAATTCCCACTCTAGTAAATTTATCAGAGCTTAATAGGAAAAAGGTTTCAACATTTTATCACATTCTGACTTTTCTAGGGAATTATTGCAACAGCGGTAAACTTTATGTTTTCAAACAGCAACATGTGTACTTGTAACATAGGCATAGTAAAGGCTATCAATGCCACTTTTATTGAAATAAAAGATGAAAAACATTGTTCTAAATAACAGCAAGCAAATCCTAACAAAATAAACTGACGCTCCAAGCAAAACACATATCATGTAGTGAATAAAAATATAGCTCCAAGTAAAGTTACCGATGAACGAAGACGAAAGAGGGGATGCCTTCGGGGCCATCCCCAAGATTAGGCTCTTGGCTGTCCTTGAATATTACCTTGGGGTGCCTTGGGAATCCCCAATCTTAGGATCTTTCCACTCCTTATTCCATAGTCCATCGAATCCTTACCCAAAACCTGAAAACTTCACAACACAAAACTTAAAGTAGAAAACTCGTGAGCTCCGTTAGTATAAGAAAATAAATCACCACTTCAAGGTACTGTAATGAACTCATTATTTATTTATATTGGTGTTAAACCTACTGTATTCCAACTTATCTATGGTTCATACCCTCCGATACTACTCATAGATTCATCAAAATAAGCAAACAACACATAGAAAACAGAATCTGTCAAAAACAGAACAGTCTGTAGTAATCTGGATCAAACATATACTTATGGAACTCATAAAATTATCAAATAAATTGCTGGACCTGAGGAATTTATCTATTAATCATATGCAAAAATATTTAACTAAATATCGCTCTCCAAATAAAAATGGCAGCAGTTCTCGTGAGCGCTAAAGTTTCTGTTTTTTACAGCATGATCAACAAGACTTCACCCAAGTCTTCCCAAAGGTTCTACTTGGCACAAACACTAATTAAAAGCATTAAACCACATATAAACATAGGATAGATGAATTATTTAGTACTAAACAGGAACAATAAGCAAGTAACTAAAATAAAGTTGGGTTGCCTCCCAACAAGCGCTCGTTTGACGCCCCTAGCTAGGCATGCTGATTTCAATGATGCTCACATAAAGGATAAGAATTGAAACATAAAGATAGCATCATGAAGAATATGACTTAGAACATTTGAGTCTAACCCACTTCCTATGCATAGGGACTTTGTGATCAAACAACTTGTGGGAACAATAATCAACTAGTATAGGAGGGTAAAACAAGCATAACTTCAAAACTTTAAGCACATGTTCCTACAAGCATATGTTCCTCCCTCATAATAATTTTCAGTAGCATCATGAATGAATTCAACAATATAACCAGCACCTAAAGCATTCTTTTCATGATCTACAAGCATATAAATTTTATTACTCTCCACATAAGCAAAATTCTTCTCTTGAATAGTAGTGGGAGCAAACTCAACAAAGTAACTATCATGGGATTGAAAATTGAAATCAGGATGACAAGTTTCATGGTTATGATTATTCTTTAAATGATACGTTTCATCACAATAATCATCATAGATAGGAGGCATGCTTTCATCATAATAAATTTGCTCATCAAAACTTGGGGGACAAAAAATATCATCTTCGTCAAACATAGCTTCCCCAAGCTTGTGGCTTTGCATATCATTAGCATCATGGATATTCAAGGAATTCATACTAACAACATTGCAATCATGCTCATCATTCAAATATTTAATGCCAAACATTCTAATGCATTCTTCTTCTAGCACTTGAGCACAATTATCGGAATCCTTATTTTCATGATAGATATTAAAAAGATGAAGCATATGAGGTAACCTTAATTCCATTTTTTTTTGTAGTTTTCTATTATAGACTAAACTAGTGATAAAACAAGAAACTAAAAGACTCGATTGCAAGATCTAAAGATATACCTTCAAGCACTCACCTCCCCGGCAACGGCGCCAGAAATGAGCTTGATGTCTACTACACAACCTTCTTCTTGTAGACGCTGTTGGGCCTCCAAGTGCAGAGGTTTGTAGGATAGTAGCAAATTTCCCTCAAGTGGATGACCTAAGGTTTATCAATCTGTAGGAGGCATAGGATGAAGATGGTCTCTCTCAAGCAACCCTGCAACCAAATAACAAAGAGTCTCTTGTGTCCCCAACACACCCAATACAATGGTAAATTCTATAGGTGCACTAGTTTGGCGAAGAGATGGTGATACAAGTGCAATATGGATAGTAGATAATAGTTTTTGTAATCAGAAAAAATAAAAACAGCAAGGTAACTAATGATAAAAGTGAGAGTAAACGATACTGCAATGTGTGGAAATAAGGCCTAGGGTTCATACTTTCGCTAGTGTAAGTTCCCTCAACAATGATAACATAATTGGATCACATAACTATCCCTCAACATGCAACAAAGAGTCACTCCAAAGTCACTAATAGCGGAGAACGGACGAAGATATTATGGTAGGGTACGAAACCACCTCAAAGTTATTCTTTCCAATCAATCTGTTGGGCTATTCCTATAAGTGTCACAAACAGCCCTAGAGTTCGTACTAGAGTAACACCTTAAGACACACATCAACCAAAACCCTAATGTCACCTAGATACTCCAATGTCACCTCAGGTGTGGGTATGATTATACGATATGCATCACACAATCTCAGATTCATCTATTCAACCAACACAAAGGACCTCAAAGAGTGCCCCAAAGTTGTACCGGAGAATCACGATGAAAAAGTGTGCCAACCCTATGCGTAGGTTCATGGGCGGACCCTGCAAGTTGATCACCAAAACATACATCAAGTGAATCACGTGGTATCCCATTGTCACCACAGATACGCACGACAAGACATACATCAAGTGTTCTCAAATCTTTAAAGACTCAATCCAATAAGATTACTTCAAGGGGAAAACTCAATTCATTACAAAAGAGTAGAGGGGGGAAGAAACGTCATAGGATCCAAATATAATAGCAAAGCTCGCGATACATCAAGATCATATCACCTCAAGAACACGAGAGAGAGAGAGAGAGAGAGAGAGAGAGAGAGAGAGATCAAACACATAGCTACTGGTGCATACCCTTAGCCCCGAGGGAGAACTACTCCCTCCTCATCATGAACATCACCGGGATGATGAAGATGGCCACCGGAGAAGGATTGCCCCCTCCGGCAGGGTGCCGGAATGGGTCTAGATTGGCTTTCGATGGCTACAGAGGCTTCTGGCGGCGGAACTCCCTATCTATTATGCTCCCTGGTGTTTTTAGGGTATATGGACATATATAGGCGGAAGAATTACGTCAGGGGGGCCACGAGGGGCTCACGAGGTGGAGGGCGCGCCCAGGGGGGTGGGCGCGCCCCCTTGCCTCGTGACCTCCTCGCAGATCCCCCGACGTGAACTCCAAGTCTTCTGGGCTTCTTTCCTTCCAAAAATGAGTTCCATGAAGTTTCAGGTCAATTGGACTCCGTTTGGTTTTCCTTTTCTTCGAAACCCTAAAACAGGGTAAAAACAGAAACTGGCACTGGGCTCTCGGTTAATAGGTTAGTCCCAAAAAATGATATAAAAGTGTATAATAAAGCCCATAAACATTCAAAACAGTAGATAGTATAGCATGGAGCAATCAAAAATTAAAGATACATTGGAGATGTATCATTTATAAACCATAGAGAAGTTGGAATACAGTAGGTTTAACACCAATATAAATAAAGAATGAGTTCATTACAGTACCTTGAAGTAGTGTTTTGTTTTCTTTCGCTAACGAAGCTTATGAGTTTTCTGTTAAGTTTTGTGTTGTGAAGTTTTCAAGTTTTCGGTAAAGATTCGATGGACTATGGAACAAGGACTGGTAAGAGCCTAAGCTTGGGGATGCCCAAGGCACCCCAAGGTAATATTCAAGGACAACCAAGAGCCTAAGCTTGGGGATGCCCCGGAAGGCATCCCCTCTTTCGTCTTCATTCATCGGTAACTTTACATAGAGCTATATTTTTATTCGCCACATGATATGTGTTTTGCTTGGAGTGTCAATTTATTTTGTTAGGATTTTCTTGCTCTTATTTAGAACAATGTGTCAAAACCGGCGGATCTCGGGTAGGGGGTCCCGAACTGTGCGTCTAGGCGGATGGTAACAGGAGGCAGGGGACATGAAGTTTTACCCAGGTTCGGGCCCTCTTGATGGAGGTAAAACCCTACGTCCTGCTTGATTAATATTGATGATATGGGTAGTACAAGAGTAGATCTACCACGAGATCAGACAGGCTAAACCGTAGAAGCTAGCCTATGGTATGATTGTATGTTGTCCTACGGACTAAAACCCTCCGGTTTATATAGACACCGAAGGGGGCTAGGGTTACACAAGGTCGGTTACAAAGGAGGACATACACATATCCGTATTGCCTAGCTTGCTTTCCACGCCAAGTAGAGTCCCATCCGGACACGAGACGAAGTCTTCAATCTTGTATGTTCATAGTCCAACAGTCTGGCAAAAGGATATAGTCCAGCTGTCCGGAGATCCCCTAATCCAGGACTCCCTCAGTAGCCCCTGAACCAGGCTTCAATGACGATGAGTTCGGCGCGCAGTATTTGTCTTCGGCATTGCAAGGCGGGTTCCTCCTCCGAATACACCACGGAAGAATTTGAATACAAGGATAGTGTTCGACCCTGCAAAATAAGTTCCACATACCACCGTAGAGAGAATAATATTTCCACAAACCTAATATGCTGACACGTTTTGGCAACACTACATTACGCCATGGCCCGGTAATTATTCGAACCGTTTCCTTTAATTAGCCCCGCACACCATGCGAGGCAGTTTCTTGACACGTCTTGTCAAAGCAGAGATCGTGTTCCCCTTATTACGGGATTCTCATCAATACGGGCGTGGGTAACTCAACCGCGCCATCGATTACGGCGCTTGGGGGATAAGCGAGTTTTACCAGGCTAGTGGGGGTGCATAGTTTCGGCCGTCCATATAAGGGGATAAGGATTCACCTTTTCATCCACGCCTTCTTCCTCCTTTGCTCATCCATTTTCGCACACTCGAGCTCCAGCGCCCAAGTCCGCATTTCCCACCTCGACCTTCTCCAACTATGTCCAGAGCGGGAGGCAGGTGGATGGTCTCCTCCGTCACGAAGGGACACATCAAGAAGCTGAGGAGAGCCGGATACCTGCCCGACGACATCGCGCACCGGCTCCCAGATGAGGGGAAGCTCATCCCCACCCCTAGGCCCCATGAGAGGGTAGTGTTCCTTACCCATTTCCTCCACGGACTGGGATTCCCTCTCCACCCATTCGTCCGGGGGCGCATGTTCTACTATGGCCTGGATTTCCACGATCTGGCCCCGAACTTCATCCTCAACATCTCAGCATTTATCATTGTGTGCGAGGCCTTCCTCCGCATCAAGCCCCACTTCGGCTTATGGCTGAAGACCTTCAATGTCAAGCGAAAGGTAGTGAGTGGCCGCCAGGCGGAGTGCAGAGGCGCCATGGTGGGCAAGATTCCCAACGTCACATGGCTCGAGGGCTCCTTCGTGGAGACCATAAAGGGGTGGCAATCGGGGTGGTTCTACATCACCGAGCCGCGTGACCCTAAATGGGCAGCGGCCCACGAGTTCCGATCTGGCATCCCCATGCGGCTCACCTCCTAGCAAGAGAAGAGCCTGTCCTGGGGTAGTTCGGGAGAGCTGACCGGACTCCAAACATGTATTAAAAACATGGTGAACAAGAAGCTCAAACTCATCAAAGTAGTCCAGGTCATGCTCATCCGCTGGATCCTCCCGTGCCAACAATGGGCTTTCAACTTGTGGGAGTTCGACCCGGCCCAGCACCGAACTCTAAACAGGCTCTTCGACACAACTCATGAAGATGCCTGGAAGGTCCTATTCAAGGGTGCCGAGGTTCCCCCTCCCACTACCGAGGATCGCGAATTCTGCGCGAAGCGCTAAGCCAGCGCAGTTAGCTATTTTACCTCTCACAGGATACTTGTTTTTCATAGTTTGACTCTATGCGGGATCTAAGCTCCTGTACCTTTGACAGGACTGGCAGGAGACGGCCGGACAAATCGACTGTCCGGCTCCTTTTCCCGAAGGCCAAGCAGACGCTCTCCTGACGAAGATGCTAACTCTGGTTCCTTACAAGGTGCCAGAGAAGACTAAGAAGGCCAAGGGAACCCGAAAGAGTTCCCGACGCCAGGCGTCATCAGACTCACCATCCGATAACTCTGCGACACACTCCTCCCCGAAGACAAGGAGGAAGAAGAAGATGCTCCCCCTTCAGTTGGGGGAGACAAGAAAAGGAAGGTCCCCCCAACTGGGGAGGCCGAAGGGTCCAAGAAGGGAAGGACTCTCCTTCCGGACAGTTCCACCACCGCCGCCGAAGGCGAAGACGAGTGGCTGCCCAGGGCCAAGCCCCTAGGGAAGTCGTAAGTATTTGGATACCAGAGTAACTCATAGCATTCCTTTGTCGCACTGCTTCTCCTAATGCCGAATCATGATTATGCAGACCGCCCCAAGCCCATATCGACGTATCTTCCTCAGACGGCTCCCTGGAGTCGTCGGATATGGATAGCGATCCTCTTCTGACCGCCACCTCCCCTTGCCCTATGGACAACGCCGAGGTGTTGTCTCAAGAGGCACCGGGTCGAGGGGAGACAGTCCCGAAGGCGCCTCAAGGCGACCTTCTGGACTGCGGGAGCAGAGGGAACAAGGCCCCCGAGAGCTCCGAGTTCGGCCCTCAGCCGAACATCGCGCCGGAACCTCCAGTGGTTCTGGACTCGGGCAGGCGGCCTCCTTCCAAGAGGGGCAAGACGCCTGTGCCGGTGACCTCTGTCCCACCAGAGGCACCGGACAATCTGCTGGGAGTGCTTCGCAGTGCTTCCATCGATGAAGAGCACCACACTATTATGAGTGCGGTGGTTCAGAAGGTTCAGTACGCCAAGAGCGGACTGACTGAAGCCTGTGCCAGCCTTCTAACAGGCTTTGAGGTAAATTTTTGAAATATGGGAAAAATATTACCGCATAGACAGTAGCCCCTAATGCTCTGTTCGGTGTTCGGAAAGAAAATCCGAGCAGAGGATCAAACAATATCATAGGAGTCTAATATAAGTATGTCAATATGCGTATGCAGGCTTCGCTGCTGGCATCTGCCGCACTGACTGCGGAGGTCGCCACACTGAAGCAGGACCTCGAAGGGTCTGAGAAAGAGCTTGGCCTTACTAAGAGGCAGCTTGAGGAGAACAAAGGTAAGTAGTACCTAGTCTATGGCTATATATATAAAAAGAATGTGATTGCAAAAATGATAGGATCATCATGAATTTGCCAGGGGCCACGACCGAAGTGGCGACCCTTACGCAAGCGCTGTTCGAGGCCGAAGATAAAGCGGCCAAGGAGTGCACCGAGCGGGAAAGGCAAGAGGCTCGGGTGGGCGAGGTGCAGCAAGAGCTCCAGGCTCTCGTGACGAAGCACAAGGTGTTGGAGCTTGACTCGAAGACGCGAGAGTCTGAGCTTGCCGCGGCCCTCGAGAGCGCAAAGAGTGCCAAGGCCGAAGCCCAAAAGGCTCTCCAGGAGATTGACACGATGAAGAAAATAGCAGCGGGTAAGGCATTCTATATGCAAAGCAAGCATGTGGAAGTAAATTACCTATTACTTACCCGAATCCGGAGCTCTCCAGGAGCATTCGTAGATTTTCCCCGCAGCGTGTCGGATGCCGCACAGCTTTACCAGGCCGAGGAGGGAAGCTCAATGGAGAAGCTATTCTGGTCTCAGTATACTGGGACCGAACATCCAGTGCCTATGAGAGACCATCTGAAGCAGCTGGTCGAGCTACACAAGGCGGCCGAACAGGCCATGAAGGGCTTGATAGTCCGGCTGTGGCCTGACGACACCCTTCCAAACAGCTACTTCGGCCTGGTGAGGCGGCTTGTGGATGCCTGTCCATGGCTGGAAGTCATCAAGCGGTCCGTCTGCATCGAAGGTCCACGTCGGGCTTTCGCCCATGTGAAGGTGCAATGGGCCAAGCTAGACGCCGTGTAGCTGATCAAGGAAGGACCACCGTCGGGCAAGGAGCATCGCACCCCCGAAATTTATTATGAGGGTGTCCTGAAGGGTACCTGTCTTGTGGCGAACGAATGTTCAAAGGATGTAATATTTGAGTAAACTTGCTCGTGTGATCTTGTATGATGAAAACTTGTTTCATATGCGCTATGCAACGCTTGTTTGAATTAAAAATATTACCTTCTGTTTGGCTGTTTATCCAATCTGAGAGATGGCTAGTCCTCGGCTTTTGCCCCCATGCCACAAGTGCTGGGGTGTTCGGGATAAACCTGAGCACTCTTGTTCCCATTTTTGGGTCCTTCGAGGGAGGTGCTCAGCACAGTGAACAAGGCAACCGAACTAATAATGCTTTAACACTCTCACTTAGCCATATAATTCTATAATTTTAAATTTCGGCAAAGCCCCTGGTATTTGGAAGGCTGAATTCGGGGCGCAATACACGCCTTTAAGCCAGACAGGGCCGGCTCCTCGCTCTAAGCGGCATAAGTCTTTATGGACTCAAAACCTCGCCGAACAGCGACCAGTCTCTTGCCTTATCATGACAGTCAGTTTTAGCTTTCTTACTGAGGTGCTTAGCCCAGCAGAACCGGGGCACAACCGCAGTAGTTCTCCTAGTGCTACCTTAGCCGATAGAGCGGAACATAAGGTACCAAAACATAGGAGCCGGGCAAACCCAACATTTGACCAAAGACATGATTCGGAGCTGATGCATATAATGCTATAAGTTCGGGGTGCCGCACTTGTGGAAGTATTCAGACTTCTCACACCATAATGTGGGGTACTTGAGCCCCTGGTGTATTGGTCGTACCAAAGTGTACGGTTGCAAGGCGTCATTAATGAACACACACACACATATATATATATATATATATATAACAAGAATGCAATAATGGTTGTAATGTTATGCATTGTTTATTCAAAAAGGTGCGTTAAAGCAGAATGATACAGATAGTGCAATGAGAAAAAAGTAGGACTATGTCCCTTCCAAGGGCAAGCTGAGGAATAGTATTAAAGCAAAAATTTCACTCGTTATCGTAATCCACCTGCGAGTTCCATGGTGTGACGTAGCTTTTTGCCTCCTTGGTTGCTGCATCATGTGTTCGGCAATCATGCTGCCGGACAGGGTTTCCAGAGATTAAAGTCCTGAAAGAGAAAATTAACAAAGCGGGAAGCCCCTAGTGCAGTTTAAGCCGCGTATTGGGGCGTGCCGTAGTTGTGCCCCCTCCCCGCATGTGCCCATGGTATTTTTAATGCGTAATTATGTATGCGTGGCACAAATTTTGCTGTTTGTCTTGGGCCGGGGTGGGGGCCGCATTGCTACGCGAGCTCAGATCATGCCGGGCGGTCTAGTTGCCGATTACTCCGAGCGCGCTTGAAGATGTCCGGGTCTTGAAACGTCGAACTCGTGGATTGCCTTGAGAGGCTGCTTTGCACTTCTACTGGGAGGGCCGCAGTGTGCTCCTCCTTGCGGAGAGAGCGCTCTGTGTTTCCATTAACTGTGATGACCCCCCGAGGTCTTGGCATCTTGAGCTTGAGGTATGCATAATGCGGTACCGCATTAAATCTTGCAAATGTGGTTCACCCGAGCAGTGCATGATAGCCACTGCGGAACGGGACTATATCGAAGATTAATTCTTTGCTTCGGAAGTTATCCGGCGATCTGAAGACCACTTCCAGTGTAATTGAGCCTGTGCAATGGGCCTCTACACCTGGAATGACGCCTTTAAAGGTCGTTTTTGTGGGTTTGATCCTTGAGGGGTCTATACGCAGTTTGCACACTGTGTCTTGGTAAAGCAGGTTCAGGATGCTGCCGCCATCCATAAGGACTCGAGTGAGGTGAAATCCATCGATGATTGGGTCTAGGACCAGTGCGGCGATTCCGCCATGATGGATACTAGTGGGGTGGTCCCTGCGATCGAAGGTGATCGGACAGGAGGACCATGGGTTGAACTTTGGGGCGACTGGCTCCAACGCATATACGTCCCTGAGCGCACGCTTCCGCTCCCTCTTGGGGATGTGGGTTTGTCAGGACCCCGACTCAATGCCACATCGATCTAGCATGTAACACCTCATATCACTTTGCGGCCTCACGCATGGTATTCCCACGGGTGTCGCCTTACCTTTGCCCGGGACCGTTTGCGCCTATTGGCACACGTATATGACAGTGTCGCTAGCATCCATATGATAAGGAGCCCGACTGACATGGCTAGTCGTAAACCCAAAGTGGCACAGACTTACAGGGACAGGCATCCATGACCCAGCATTGAACGTGTCGGTCATCAGCGAGTGAATCCAGGCTGTAGCACTGGGCTAGCAGGACTCCGGTGAACCGGGCTGTAGCGGGCTAACAGGACTCCGGTATTCATCGCATGACATTTCCCCGAAGGGACAGACACAGGAACGAAGAAGGACACATGCCGGCCAGCCTAAGTGTTCCGGAGCAGTAGCAAGCTACCATGGCTCGATGGAAACACTAGGAGACATTTCCCGGTAAGAGAGGCTACTAAGGATAAACAACTAGATAGTCAGATCCCACACATACCAAGCATTTCAATAACATACACACAATATGCTCGATATGTGCAAATACAACATGGCATCACAACATGACTCTACGACTCAAGTATTTATTCAATAGGCTCCGAGGAGCGAGATATTACAAACATGGGTCTCATGACCCGACAATCAGAGCATACAAGTCAAAGCACATGCGGAATCTTAGCATGTCTGAGTACAGACATCTACAAATGAAAAATGGCTGAGAAGCCTGACTATCTACCAGATCCTGCCGAGGGCACAAGATCGTAGCTGAGGTAACAAGCTAAACGTCGAAGTCCACGCGGTACTACTAGCGAGACTGAAGTCTCTCTGCAAAAACATAAATTAAGCAACGTGAGTACAAATGTACCCAGCAAGACTTACGTCAGATCTATCTACATATGCATCATTATCAACAAGGGGGTGGTGGGGTTTAACTGCAGCAAGCCAGCTTTGACTCGCTGGCTATCCTAAACTACGACTGCAAGTAACTCTTTTGAGGTGGCGCACATGAGTCCACATATTCACCATATCAATACACCACTATGGATCCGCTCCCGTCTCCCTACGAGAACGCCATCCATAGCACTCACGCTTATCTTGCGTATTTTAGAGTATCCACTTTCACTTGTCTATGAACTGTACAAGGGGTCCAAGTTTCCATATCCGAGGAATCTGGCTATTCGAATAGATAATGATAACCCTGCAGGGGTGTACTTCTTCACACACGCTCTCGCCACTTATCGCCCTGTACACGTCATGTACCTCGGCAACCTTCAAGCGGAAGCCGGGCGAGGGAGTCGGCCACGACCTGACTAACCGAACAAGTCTCTAGTCCAGGTTTATCGCCTATTCGGGTTCCATCCGCAAGGAGATCCGGCCGGGGTGTCGCTCACGGCCCCAAACGATGTGAGCAGGGTTCCCAAGCCCACCATCCGGGTGCCACTTGGTACATCGGGCCACTGTGCCTAGTCTGTCCCAAGCCCACCTGTACCGGGTGCCACTTGGTAGACTACTAACACTACCTACAAACACCAGAAACTAGTTACAACTCCTGGACAGAGATCATGTTGATTAATAAGTCGAGAGGGGTCGAGTTACCGGAACCCAATGTGTGGTAGTAACTGGTCATGGATCACAAACACAGAACTCAGTTCCTGAAGACGGCTGCAATGAGACAACCCACCATGTACTCCTACATGGCCTCTCACCGCTACCTTTACCAAATCATGTTCACACACTTAGCTCACACACAGTAGGACATGTTCACACACCTCTGATTCATCCCCGATGAATCAGACCTGACTCAACTCTAAGCAGTAGCAGGCATGACAAACAAGCATGAATGAGTAGGCACATTAGGGCTCAAACAACTCCTACTCATGCTAGTGGGTTCCATCTATTTACTGTGGCAATGACAGGTCATGCAAAGGATAAAGGGGTTCAGCTACCGCAGCAAGTAACAGATGAATCGGTGTTGTCCTAATGTAGTAAAAGAGAGCAGGGGCGAGAGAGTGGGATTTTATCGGAATGAACAAGGGGGTTTTGCTTGCCTGGCACTTCTGAAGATAATATAGCTCTTCATCGGTGTCATCGATCTCATCGTCGGAACATCGTCTACCGAGAGGGGACAAATACCGACAAACAAGGAAGAAACACAATCAATGCAATGCACAATATGATGCATGATCATGACATGGCAATATGTTGTTGATTGGGCTAATGCAACTAGCAGCAAGTTAAATGGAGTTGGTTTGAATCCAGGATTCAAATTCAAACTCCACATGTGGTTATTTAAATGCCATTTAATTGAATTGTCCTGAACAGTAGGCATAAGTTGTTCTAACATGCATGAAAATAGTACAGATGGATAGATTGGATTTTTCTGATCATTTTTCATATATAATTTATCTCATTTGGAGTTACGGTTGATTTTCTATGAATTTTAGAAGTTTATACAATTTTCTGGAATTTTTTGAATAAAAATAAATCCAGAAAACATTACTGCGTCAGCCTGACATCATCATGACGTCAGCAGGTCAACAGGGGCTGGTCCGGGTCAAACCTGACAATGGGGTCCACACGTCAGTGTCTCAGACGAGTTTGTGTCCCTGACATGTGGGCCCAGTCAACGGCCACGTCAGCGCGGTCAAAGCTGACGCGTGGGGCCACTGCAATTAGATTAAACTAAACAGGAGTTAAGCTGTGATTAATTAGGGGCGTGGGGCCCATGAGTCAGTGGCCTAGGGGGTTGGTTAGTGTGGGGGGGTTAGCCGCTAACGACGGCCACGTCGGATTCGCCGGCGGTTGGACGACGGCGACGACCCAGAGCGGCGGTGGCTCGCCGGAGTTGCGCCAGAGACGACGGATCGACGCGCCAAGGGCACCAGGAGGTAGCCCGTGGCCGCGCGCATCCAGGGGAACCAACGGAAGGGTGCGGGGTGGACGGAGTTCGCCGGAAGCGAGGTTGTGGCGGCGGCCGGAGTTCGGGCGCCGATGAAAACGACGAAACCGTGCACGGGAGGATCTACGGTTAGCACCTACGTGTTCTATGAGAGCTCACGAACCCAACGGAGGCATGCACGGGACCAAATGGCCACCGGAGCCTCGTCGGCGATAAGCGCGTGCGGCGGCGTGCTGTCGGGGGAGAGAGGCGCGGCCGCTACGGCATGCTAGAGAGAAAACGGAGAGGGGGAGGATGATCAGGAGCTCACGTGGAGTGCAGTGGTGGCCTCGGCGTGTTCGGGGAAGCTCGGACGGCGACGAGTCGACAATGGAGATCCGTGGCGGCCGACGATGAAGAAGTGGTCGGGGACGGCGCGTTGGAGCTCTTCCGGCCATGTGAGCTGACGGAGAGGACGAGGGTGGCACAGCGGAGCTCGGGGGCGTGTCGGAGAGGCTTCGGGATGGCTGCGGCCGTGCGAGCGCTGGTCGGCGGTGACGGGCTCGAGAGGGAGAGGGAGCAGAAGAGGGGGAAGAGGTCGGGAGAGAGTGAGAGAGCAGTCGGGGCTGCGTGGCGTCGTCCGGGGCGTTCCAGGGCGACGAGGAGGGCGCCAGGCAGGCAGAGAGGGAGGTGGCGTGGCGCGGCGGAGCGCGCGCGCGTCGGGCACGCTCCCATCCCCCTGTCGAGGATGAAGACGACAGAGGAGGGGGGGCTGGGCCGGTCAAGCTGGGCCGGCTGGGCTGCCAGGTGAGCAACAGGTAGGTCTTCTGCTCTTTTTTAATTTTTCTTCTGTTTTGTTTAATTTACTTCCTTTTGCCACTGTTTTGAATTTAAAATAATTCAAACAATGCCAAAAACTCCTCTGAATATTTTTATTTTGCTAGATGGACTTTTCCAAAAGCTCATAAAATATTTCAGGGGTATTTGAAATTATATTCTAATTATATGAATATAATTCAAATTCAAATAGCTAATGATTTAAATTCAAAGTCCCAAGATTAAGTCCTTAAAAATGTTCAATATTTTGGTTGGGGCCAGAACCCTTGCCAAAAATTATCAAACATTTAAGAAGAGCATTTTGGAACAATGAATGAGATTTTAGGGTTTTTGCCCTTCTTTTATTTAAGTTTTTGAGGCTTCCAAATTTCCTTAGTTCAAGTTTCAAAATTTTAAACATGATGCAAACACTAGGCAGCACCAGAAGCTAGGGATGTGACAACTCGCCCCACTAAACAAGAATCTCGTCCCGAGATTCAAGCGTAGGGTAAGATGAAGGGGAAAACGCAACTAACGAAATCTTCACGATCCAGGGTGCACTTCAAAAGAACGTTGATTTGATCACCATCATTGTGTTGATGTCTTGCTCTGAGAATGCCAACCGACATGACAACGAGAGGGGAAAGAAAACTCTAGAAGGATCGAACTTCTCGAAGGTCGAACAACTCACGGAATGAGACATAGAACCATCTCTCGGGTTGAGACACGAGATACACATCAAGAGGGGTGGAAAGAAACGGATGACGAAGGTTCACTAGGTGGACAACAATTCCACACTTAAGAAGGTGGTAAACGATTGTCAACGTAGCGAGGAGTTGAGTTTCCATGATGCCATAGCGGGACATCCTGGAGGAGGGTGATTCGTAGATTATTACCTTAAGTGGCAAAAAGAATTACCTTTGATTCAGAGATCATTGAAACTCTTTATACCAGTCTAAGGCAATTCACAATCGATCATTTGAAGGAGTCCGAGAGAATGGCATACCCGGATTAGAATGGATGATGTGGATTACCTTGTTGAAGACAACACAAGGGACGATTTTGCTTATCATTGGAAATGGGTGGGACCCAAGATAGGATGGCACAATGACGGTGCAAGCTGGAAACAAAACACAAATGCTGGAAATGATTCTGATAACTGGGGAGGAGCTCAGCAGTAGAGAGTGATTCCACTCTTGGAGTGGTTATAGCATAACCGAAGAGACTAGGAGCAATCCCAGTTAGTGCCGGCGATAATACCTAGTGCTTGTGCGTGCTCTCAAGAACTTGAGCATTTCCACAATCATCAAGGTTTTATCAACATCCGTGTCAAGGATCCTGGCAACACATCATACTACCATGAGGAATAGTGATGGATGATGCAGATGCAAAGGAAGATAACACTTTCTCAGATTTCACCTTAGCGAGACCAAGGGGACAGAATCTGGATGATCGACCGAGAGACATTTAGCACTCCGCTACTAATGTTCTCCTTGATGTTCTACTGCAACCCATTCATTAAAATGGTTTGGTTCCCAGAACATCAAGTAAAAGGTTGGACTTCAGGAGCACAAAAGAAAATTCATAAGGAACAACTAGGGGGGTAAATCCTACGAAATCCTTATGGGGAGGTGGCCAACTTCCTCAGTCAAGATACTATAATAATAGGTCTCCCGGATGGGTGTGTTGGCCACGACATCCACCTTACCGGTTATCGAGGGACCAATATTATAGTTCTTGGGAAATGTTCCAACCATCAAGTCTGCCTGAGATTCAGAACTGGTTGGTGTCAGAATATTCCAGACTCATCAAGTCTAGAAAGAAAAATGAAAGTTGGCAACACAAATCGACGAGATGACGTTGCGAGATTCTCGGGGAATGAACTACAATAGCAAGCTCCAAAACATGAGCTGGTTCTGCTACAAACATGTGAACACGTTGTCCCAGACAAAACATTATCACATGGTAGTCTTACAATAAAACACTACCGAGTTCACGTGGGGAACCATAATCGAGGATATTGAAGTCCTTGCATAAGGCATGCTCTTAAGAAGGAACTTCCTTTCCTTGAACAAATCAATCAGTGGCTTGGTGTGCTAGGGGATACATATGGAATGAAGATGATCAGTCTTTCAGACCATAGAATACTTTGCACATGCATGACTGACTTGGGATGATTCTAGAGGAGCAAAAACAAACTTTTCTCAAACCCATGGCGGCAACTTGCACCAAATGCACATGAATTAGAGGAAGTCACTTCTTTCATCGAAACATATGCTTCATGCACGGAACATGAAGATAATGCTTATAGTAGTTTCCAATAATAGCTTAATGTTCAACAAAATCATGGAGGAGATAAGGATGTTGTCAATGGGCTCAACAACAATTCATCCGGGTTCCCTTTTTAAAAGGAATTCCATAGTTAAGTGAACACGGTGATAGCATTGGTCAGACCAAAGAATATAATGGTGTATGCTCGAGGAAAAACCACGAGTAAGACAACATTACAAATATCGTTGGTTCTGATTTGATTTGACGATAGCCCATACTCAATCAAAGGTTTGGGTAAGATAATAGATCCAACAAT
This sequence comes from Triticum aestivum, assembly GCF_018294505.1. Taxonomy (NCBI): domain Eukaryota; kingdom Viridiplantae; phylum Streptophyta; class Magnoliopsida; order Poales; family Poaceae; genus Triticum; species Triticum aestivum. The sequence continues at coordinate 186,506,317 of NC_057800.1, forward strand.
TGTTCACAAGGACCAATTGATGAAGATATCATCTTTCTTCAACACACACACACACACAAAAAGATATCGCTTAACATGAACTAAGTCGGACAAGCTTTTATCTTCCAACTCTCCAAGTTGTTGTTTAGTTTATCCAACTAGCTCAGGATATCCAACACGGATTCTTGGAGAAGGGGTGGTTTACAGGAATAAACCAACTTGATCACGAACTCAACATAGCGGTCAGGTGACAACTTGGTGATACTTTAGAGAAGATATTCGAAAAATCACGAACCACCAATATGTTATTAAGCTCGGGAACGACCTTGCTTTTCAGGGCAAGATGATATGATCAACAGAGCAAGGTATTGACACAATCCCAATGCATTGATCAGAGGGCGCACCAGAAATAAGGACTAGGTAGCACGATCAGTCTTAGAATGATGACTCAATAATTAGCACGCTAAGAATGAGGTTGTTGTCCATTTAACTACCAAGCAACGGAGTTGCTAGCAGTATTGATTTCACACATCACGATTCACTTGTCGACATTCCGGTTGCAACAACACGGGAACCGAGAAATGAATAATGATGGAGAGAAGTATCACTGTGTCAAGAGTTCATAGGATGGTGTGCAATTCCCATGACATTCTTGATATAAAGACGGTAATACTCCAAGGTAGAACATAACAAAAACTGGATTAGTATTTTGATCTGCGGAGTACAACTGTTAAGACCCAATCCTGGGTATGGATGAGGTACTGGAGTTTGTTTCTCCTAGTCATTCCGGAATAGAATGGCTTGACGGACCACAAGAATAATAAGCATCGATAACACGAATGCACAATTACTCTTGACTATCAACGGATAGACGAGGGTCAGAAGACAACTAAAGAGGGACAACTCAAAGGAACATACGATTTTCTGAGTTGTGGATGCATGGTTTAGCATGTCGAACGAAGTTCAACATATTTCTTCCGGATAACCCATGCAGAAAGGTAGAACTGGCAGAGCCATAATATATAATGGAGAACTCATCAAGAGCACTCTGGTTGTGATTGTTCAGTTCAACGAGGAACTTCTGCCATAAGTAGTTCATGGTATTTGGAAGAAGAAGATACCACAGACTTCAAGGACTATCGCAAAGGTTACTAATATCCTAAGGGAACTAGCAAATACCATCAACATGGAGTAGGTGGAGTGAATCTCGGGTTCAAGAACCTAGGAATAGAATACCTACTACTAACTGGCATCACGGGATGCTTTCGAGAATGATAGCCAGAATCATCACACTGGGATCACAAAACATGGCTAGACTACTAGATGATCCCCTGAGACACCTAGGGTCATAATAATAACTCCAACATAAATGTCGAGGCAATAGAGTACCTCAACTCACCGTCTAGTGTGGTTAATCTGGCCATAAAGGACATCGGGAACGAAAAGAAAGGATTTGCAAATGCATCAGACTATTTAGAAACCTGGGATGACTCGGACAGCGTAACGGCTGTAAATGCTCAGAAAAGACTTGAGATATTCACAAAAATGGTGGCATAACCACTCGGAAGCACAATATCAAGGTTTCGAGATCAACAGTTAACGTACGGAAGTAGTAGAAACTAAACTCAAGCTTAAATCCAACAATCTTATAAGTCTACGGATTAGTAACACGTGATCCTGATAGAAAGAAGAGATAGCCTAGCTCTTAATCCCCATAGGAAAGATAAGATGACTCAGATCAGAAGGGCATAAGGTATAAGGAGTAAAAAGAGCCTTACGTTCCATCCCACAATCAATTCCCTTATATAACTAAAGAATTTCTAGACTCAACTTCGACCAATTTGGCTTGGTAATCCTACAGGCAGTCAAGCTCTGATACCAAAGCTGTTAGGACCCCGACTCAATGCCACATCGATCTACCATGTAACACCTCATATCACTTTGCGGCCTCACGCACGGTATTCCCACGGGTGTCGCCTTACCTTTGCCCGGGACCGTTTGCGCCTTTTGGCACACGTATATGACAGTGTCGCTAGCATCCATATGATAAGGAGCCCGGGCTGACATGGCTAGTCGTAAACCCAAAGTGGCACAGACTTACAGGGACAGGCATCCATGACCCAGCATCGAACGTGTCGGTCATCAGCGAGTGAATCCAGGCTGTAGCACTGGGCTAGCAGGACTCCGGTGAACCGGGCTGTAGCGGGCTAACAGGACTCCGGTATTCATCGCGTGACATTTCCCCGAAGGGACAGACACAGGAACGAAGAAGGACACATGCCGGCCAGCCTAAGTGTTCCGGAGCAGTAGCAAGCTACCATGGCTCGGTGGAAACACTAGGAGACATTTCCCGGTAAGAGAGGCTACTAAGGATAAACAACTAGATAGTCAGATCCCACACATACCAAGCATTTCAATAACATACACACAATATGCTCGATATGTGCAAATACAACATGGCATCACAACATGACTCTACGACTCAAGTATTTATTCAATAGGCTCCGAGGAGCGAGATATTACAAACATGGGTCTCATGACCCGACAATCAGAGCATACAAGTCAAAGCACATGCGGAAGCTTAGCATGTCTTAGTACAGACATCTACAAATGAAAAAGGCTGAGAAGCCTGACTATCTACCAGATCCTGCCGAGGGCACAAGATCGTAGCTGAGGTAACAAGCTAAACGTCGAAGTCCACGCGGTACTACTAGCGAGACTGAAGTCTCTCTGCAAAAACATAAATTAAGCAACGTGAGTACAAATGTACCCAGCAAGACTTACGTCAGATCTATCTACATATGCATCATTATCAACAAGGGGGTGGTGGGGTTTAACTGCAGCAAGCCAGCTTTGACTCGGTGGCTATCCTAAACTACGACTGCAAGTAACTCTTTTGAGGTGGCGCACACGAGTCCACATATTCACCATATCAATACACCACTATGGATCCGCTCCCGTCTCCCTACGAGAACGCCATCCATAGCACTCACGCTTATCTTGCGTATTTTAGAGTATCCACTTTCACTTGTCTATGAACTGTACAAGGGGTCCAAGTTTCCATATCCGAGGAATCTGGCTATTCGAATAGATAATGATAACCCTGCAGGGGTGTACTTCTTCACACACGCTCTCGCCACTTATCGCCCTGTACACGTCATGTACCTCGGCAACCTTCAAGCGGAAGCCGGGCGAGGGAGTCGGCCACGACCTGACTAACCGAACAAGTCTCTAGTCCAGGTTTATCGCCTATTCGGGTTCCATCCGCAAGGAGATCCGGCCGGGGTGTCGCTCACGGCCCCAAACGATGTGAGCAGGGTTCCCAAGCCCACCATCCGGGTGCCACTTGGTACACCGGGCCACTGTGCCTAGTCTGTCCCAAGCCCACCTGTACCGGGTGCCACTTGGTAGACTACTAACACTACCTACAAACACCAGAAACTAGTTGCAACTCCTGGACAGAGATCATGTTGATTAATAAGTCGAGAGGGGTCGAGTTACCGGAACCCAATGTGTGGTAGTAACTGGTCATGGATCACAAACACAGAACTCAGTTCCTGAAGACGGCTGCAATGAGACAACCCACCATGTACTCCTACATGGCCTCTCACCGCTACCTTTACCAAATTGTGTTCACACACTTAGCTCACACACAGTAGGACATGTTCACACACCTCTGATTCATCCCCGATGAATCAGACCTGACTCAACTCTAAGCAGTAGCAGGCATGACAAACAAGCATGAATGAGTAGGCACATTAGGGCTCAAACAACTCCTAGTCATGCTAGTGGGTTCCATCTATTTACTGTGGCAATGACAGGTCATGCAAAGGATAAAGGGGTTCAGCTACCGCAGCAAGTAACAGATGAATCGGTGTTGTCCTAATGCAGTAAAAGAGAGCAGGGGCGAGAGAGTGGGATTTTATCGGAATGAACAAGGGGGTTTTGCTTGCCTGGCACTTCTGAAGATAATATAGCTCTTCATCGGTGTCATCGATCTCATCGTCGGAACATCGTCTACTGAGAGGGGACAAATACCGACAAACAAGGAAGAAACACAATCAATGCAATGCACAATATGATGCATGATCATGACATGGCAATATGCTGTTGATTGGGCTAATGCAACTAGCAGTAAGTTAAATGGAGTTGGTTTGAATCCAGGATTCAAATTCAAACTCCACATGTGGTTATTTAAATGCCATTTAATTTAATTGTCCTGAACAGTAGGCATAAGTTGTTCTAACATGCATGAAAATAGTACAGATGGATAGATTGGATTTTTCTGATCATTTTTCATATATAATTTATCTCATTTGGAGTTACGGTTGATTTTCTATGAATTTTAGAAGTTTATACAATTTTCTGGAATTTTCTGAATAAAAATAAATCCAGAAAACATTACTGCGTCAGCCTGACATCATCATGACGTCAGCAGGTCAACAGGGGCTGGTCCGGGTCAAACCTGACCAGTGGGGTCCACACGTCAGTGTCTCAGACGAGTTTGTGTCGCTCACATGTGGGCCCAGTCAACGGCCACGTCAGCACGGTCAAAGCTGACGCGTGGGGCCACTGCAATTAGATTAAACTAAACAGGAGTTAAGCTGTGATTAATTAGGGGCGTGGGGCCCATGAGTCAGTGGCCTAGGGGGTTGGTTAGTGTGGGGGGGTTAGCCGCTAACGACGGCCAGGTCGGATTCGCCGGCGGTTGGATGACGGCGACGACCCAGAGCGGCGGTGGCTCGCCGGAGTTGCGCCAGAGACAACGGATCGACGCGCCAAGGGCACCAGGAGGTAGCCCGTGGCCGCGCGCATCCAGGGGAACCAACGGAAGGGTGCGGGGTGGACGGAGTTCGCCGGAAGCGAGGTTGTGGCGGCGGCCGGAGTTCGGGCGCCGATGAAAACGACGACACCGTGCACGGGAGGATCTACGGTTAGCACCTACGCGTTCTATGAGAGCTCACAAACCCAACGGAGGCACGCACGGGACCAAATGGCCACCGGAGCCTCGTCGGTGATGAGCTCGTGCGGCGGCGTGCTGTCGGGGGAGAGAGGCGCGGCGGCTACGGCATGCTAGAGAGAAAACAGAGAGGGGGAGGATGATCAGGAGCTCACGTGGAGTGCAGTGGTGGCCTCGGCGTGTTCGGGGAAGCTCGGACGGCGACGAGTCGACGATGGAGATCCGTGGCGGCCGACAATGAAGAAGTGGTCGGGGACGGCGCGTTGGAGCTCTTTCGGCCATGTGAGCTGACGGAGAGGATGAGGGTGGCACAGCGGAGCTCGGGGGCGTGTCGGAGAGGCTTTGGGATGGCTGCGGCCGCGCGAGCGCTGGTCGGCGGTGACGGGCTCGAGAGGGAGAGGGAGCAGAAGAGGGGGAAGAGTTCGGGAGAGAGTGAGAGAGCGGTCGGGGCTGCGTGGCGTCGTCCGAGGCGTTCCAGGGCGACGAGGAGGGCGCCAGGTAGGCAGAGAGGGAGGTGGCGTGGCGCGGCGGAGCGCGCGCGCGTCGGGCACGCTCCCATCCCCCTGTCGAGGACGAAGACGACAGAGGAGGGGCCAATGGGCTGGGCCGGTCAAGCTGGGCCGGCTGGGCTGCCAAGTGAGCAACATGTAGGTCTTCTGCTCTTTTTTAATTTTTCTTCTGTTTTGTTTAATTTACTTCCTTTTGCCACTGTTTTGAATTTAAAATAATTCAAACAATGCCAAAAACTCCTCTGAATATTTTTATTTTGCTAGATGGACTTTTCCAAAAGCTCATAAAATATTTCAGGGGTATTTGAAATTATATTCTAATTATATGAATATAATTCAAATTCAAATAGCTAATGATTTAAATTCAAAGTCCCAAGATTAAGTCCTTAAAAATGTTCAATATTTTGGTTGGGGCCAGAACCCTTGCCAAAAATTATCAAACATTTAAGAAGAGCATTTTGGAACAATGAATGAGATTTTAGGGTTTTTGCCCTTCTTTTATTTAAGTTTTTGAGGCTTCCAAATTGCCTCAGTTCAAGTTTCAAAAATTTAAACATGATGCAAACACTAGGCAGCACCAGAAGCTAGGGATGTGACAGGGTTGTGTATATCATGTTCACCGTCCGCACTTGTGGGGGGTACCTCTTCTGTTCTCCGGTGTTCGGCTGCCGGGGCTCTTCCTCGTCATCGCTATGTGGCCCCTTATCTTTGTTTTTGGCAATTAACTTGCCGGCCTACTTGAATACCCAACAATCCCTATTGGTGTGGTTGGCTGGCTTGTCGGGGGTGCCGTTTATTTGACACGAGCGATCGAGTATGCGGTCCAAACTGGACAGGCCCGGAGTGCTTCTTTTAAATGGCTTTTTCGACGTGGCCTGCCATTGCCGTCCTTGGTATCTGAAGTACCATGGTTCTTTGATATGTTATTACTGCAAGCCAGCCAGCTGTCTTCTCCCGCACAAAAGCGGGTCATGAGTGTCGTGAGGGCTGCCATAGATTTTGGCTTTTCCTGACCAAGGTGCCGGGCTAGCCACTCATCGCGGATGTTGTGTTTAAAAGCTGCTAAGGCCTCTGCATCCGGACAGTCGACGATTTGATTTTTCTTTGTTAGGAACCGTGTCCAGAATTGCCTGGCCGATTCCTCTGGCTGCTGAATTATATTGCTTAGGTCATCGGCGTCTGGTGGTTGCATGTAAGTGCCCTGAAAGTTGTCGAGGAATGCGGCTTCCAGATCTTGCCAGCAGCTAATGGACTCTGCTGGCAAGCTATTAAGCCAATGCCGCACTGGTCCTTTGAGATTTAGTGGGAGGTATTTGATGGCGTGTAAGTCATCACCGCGGGCCATGTGGATGTGGAGGAGGAAATCCTCGATCCACACCGTAGGATCTGTTGTGCCGTCGTATGATTCAATATTTACCGGTTTGAAACCCTCTGGGATTTTATTATCCATTACTTCGTCTATGAAGCATAGGGGGTGTGCAGCGCCTCTGTACTGGGCTATGTCGCGACATAGCTCGAATGGGTCTTGCCCGCTGTGTTCGGCCCGGCCGGATTTACTTTTACTGTATCCGGCGTGACGTTTATCGTCTTGCATAGTGGCGCACCCTCATGATCCATAGATTGATCTTGCATGTTTTGCTTTGTCCTCCAATACATCTTGCATGTCTGGTGTATTTCCCTATGCCTTCTTATTTGAATGGCGTCGGGGTGCAGGCTGAGTTTTTGGCTGGAATGCCTCTATATCGCGGCCACGAGGTGGCCGATCAGCCGCGTCATCCGCTTCTTCCTCAGTTGGGGGTAGCAACCTGCATTTTGGGTAGCTCTTCGAGGGGCGCTTGAGTTTATATTCCTCGGCCGCGAGGACTTCAGTCCATCTGTCAGCTAGCAGATCTTGATCAGCTTGAAGCTGTTGCTGCTTTTTCTTAAGGCTATTTGCCGTGGCTATAAGCCGGCGCTTGAAGCACTCTTGGTCGACGGGATCCTCTGGCACGACGAATTCGTCATCATCGAGGCTTGCCTCGTCTTCGGAGGGGGGGTAATTATCATCCTCCGCCTCTCCATCTGCCACTCTCTCTGGAGGGCTGGCTCCTCCATCCTCCTGCTCTAAATCTTGCTAGAGGGGATTGTTGTTGTCTTCGGTACTATCCGGAGTGTTATTATCTCCTGTGTCAGTATCACCACTTTTTCTTTGGCGGGACTTAGAGCGGCGCCGCTGACGTTGGCGCTTGGGTTGCTTCTTGGAGGGGTCATCCTCCGCTGTCTCATCGCCATTGCCTTCTTTGGGTGTGTCCACCATGTATATATCATATGATGAGGTGGCTGTCCAGTTCCCTGTGGGCAGTGGTTCCTCTTCGTCTCCCGCATTGTCGTCCATACCGTCAATGTCTTCGGAGTCGAAGTCGAGCATGTCGGTTAAGTCATCGACAGTGGCTACTAAGTGGGTGGTGGGTGGGCCACGAATTTCTTCGTCGTCCGCATCCAATCTTGCCGGACATAGTTCGGCCAGGATCCTCCTGACAATGAGAGAGACCTTAATGAGTTCAGTATGTCGCCAAAGGGCGAGTGCTGAAAAATATCCGTGGAGGTAAACTCCATGATCGGCGCCCAATCAGATTCGCTAGGAACGGGCGCCGGCGGTTCGGAGTTGTTGGCCGGAGAAGGATCCGGCAGTTTGACAACACGGCTCTCGTGCAGGGTAAGGTCGATGTTTGGCTTGTTCGCCGATGAGGATAAGGCTTCCGTGGCAGGGTCCATCCACCCGTCCATGGACGGTGCAACTGGCTCCAAATTGAGGGTCGGAGCGGTTGCCGGTGCGATCTCCTGAACACTGTCTGATGGTAGAGCTAAATCATACTCATCGTTACTGTGTGACGCACAAGGCAGAGGCTCGAATCCATCGAAGATCAAGTCTGCGCGGATATCGGCCGTGTAGTTTAAGCTTCCAAACCTGAGCTGGTGGCCAGGGGCGCAACTTTCGATCTGCTCCAGATGGCCAAGCGAGTTGGCCACCAGTGCGAAGCCGCCGAATACAAAGATCTGTCCAGGGAGAAAAGTCTCACCCTGGACTGCATCGCTATCGATGATAGAAGGAGCCATCAAGCCTAACAGCGACGACACAGAGGAGCTCTCAATGAAAGCAACAATGTCGGTGTCAAAACCGGCGGATCTCGGGTAGGGGGTCCCGAACTGTGGGTCTAGGCGGATGGTAACAGGAGGCAGGGGACACGAAGTTTTACCCAGGTTCGGGCCCTCTTGAGGGAGGTAAAACCCTACATCCTGCTTGATTAATATTGATGATATGAGTAGTACAAGAGTAGATCTACCACGAGATCAGAGAGGCTAAACCCTAGAAGCTAGCCTATGGTATGATTGTTTGTTGTCCTACGGACTAAAACCCTCCGGTTTATATAGACACCAGAGGGGGCTAGGGTTACACATGGTCGGTTATAAAGGAGGAGATACACATATCCGTATTGCCTAGCTTGCCTTCCACGCCAAGTAGAGTCCCATCCGGACACGAGATGAAGTCTTCAATCTTGTATGTTCATAGTCCAACAGTCCGGCTGTCCGGAGACCCCCTAATCCAGGACTCCCTCAGTAGCCCCTGAACCAGGCTTCAATGACGATGAGTTCGGCGCGTAGTATTGTCTTCGGCATTGCAAGGCGGGTTCCTCCTCCGAATACACCACAGAAGAATTTGAATACAAGGATAGTGTTCGACCCTGCAAAATAAGTTCCACATACCACCGTAGAGAGAATAATATTTCCACAAATCTAATATGCTGACACGTTTTGGCAACATGACATTACGCCATGGCCCGGTAATTATTCGAACCGTTTCCTTTAATTAGCCCCGCACACCATGCGAGGCAGTTTCTTGACACGTCTTGTCAAAGCAGAGATCGTGTTCCCCTTATTACGGGATTCTCATCAATACGGGCGTGGGTAACTCAACCACGCCATCGATTACGGCGCTTGGGGGATAAGCGAGTTTTACCAGGCTAGTGGGGGCGCATAGTTTCGGCCGTCCATATAAGGGGATAAGGATTCACCTTTTCATCCACGCCTTCTTCCTCCTTTGCTCATCCATTTTTGCACACTCGAGCTCCAGCGCCCAAGTCCGCATTTCCCACCTCGACCTTCTCCAACCATGTCCGGAGCGGGAGGCAGGTGGATGGTCTCCTCCGTCATGAAGGGACACATCAAGAAGCTGAGGAGAGCCGGATACCTGCCCGACGACATCGCGCACCGGCTCCCAGATGAGGGGCAGCTCATCCCCACCCCCAGGCCCCATGAGAGGGTAGTGTTCCTTACCCATTTCCTCCATGGACTGGGATTCCCTCTCCACCCATTCGTCCGGGGGCGCACGTTCTACTATGGCCTGGATTTCCACGATCTAGCCCCGAACTTCATCCTCAACATCTCGGCATTTATTGTCGTGTGCGAGGCCTTCCTCCGCATCAAGCCCAACTTCGGCTTATGGCTGAAGACCTTCAATGTCAAGCCAAAGGTAGTGAGCGGCCGCCAGGTGGAGTGCAGAGGCGCCATGGTGGGGAAGATGCCCAACGTCACATGGCTCGAGGGCTCCTTCGTGGAGACCATAAAGGGGTGGCAATCGGGGTGGTTCTACATACCGAGCCGCGTGACCCTATCTGGAATCCCCATGCGGCTCACCTCCTGGCAAGAGAAGGGCCTGTCCTGGGGTAGTTCGGGTTAGCTGACCGGACTCCAAACATGTATTCAAAACATAGTGAACAAGAAGCTCAAACTCATCAAAGTAGTCCAGGTCATGCTCATCCGCCGGATCCGCCCGTGCCAACAATGGGCTTTCAACTTGTGGGAGTTCGACCCGGCCCAGCACCGAACTTTGAACAGGCTCTTCGACACAACTCATGAAGATGCCTGGAAGGTGCTATTCAAGGGTGCCGAGGTTCCCCCTCCCACTACCGAGGATCGCGAATTCTGCACGAAGCGCCAAGCCAGCGCGGTAAGCTATTTTACCTCTCACAGGATACTTGTTTTTCATAGTTTGACTCTATGCGGGATCTAAGCTCCTGTACCTTTGACAGGACTGGTAGGAGACGGCCGGACAGATCGACTGTCCGGCTCCTTTGCCCGAAGGCCCAGCAGACGCTCTCTTGACGAAGATGCTGACTCCGGTTCCTTACAAGGTGCCGGAGAAGACTAAGAAGGCCAAGGGAACCCGAAAGAGTTTCCAACGCCAGGCGTCATCAGACTCACCGTCCGATAACTCTATGACACACTCCTCCCCCGAAGACAAGGAGGAAGAAGAAGATGCTCCCCCTTCAGTTGGGGGAGACAAGAAAAGGAAGGCCGCCCCAACTAGGGAGGCTGAAGGGTCCAAGAAGGGAAGGACTCTCCTTCCGGACAGTTCCACCACCGCCACCGACACCGGAGGGGGCTAGGGTTACACAAGGTCGGTTACAAAGGAGGAGATACACATATCCGTATTGCCTAGCTTGCCTTCCATGCCAAGTAGAGTCCCATCCGGACACAATATGAAGTCTTCAATCTTGTATCTTCATAGTCCAACAGTCCGGCCAAAGGATATAGTCCGGATGTGCGGAGACCCCCTAATCCAGGACTCCCTCAATAACCTTTACTATGCCTATGTTACAAGTATACATGTTGCTGTTTGAAAACAGAAAGTTTAACGATGTTGCAATAATTCCCTAGAAAAGTCAGAATGTTATAAAATGTTGAAACCTTTTGCATATTAAGATCTGATACATTTACTACAGTGGGAATTTTCTTTCAGAGGTAGGGAAGTATGGATGTTGCTGCATTCTTTACAGACTGTCCTGTTTAGGCAGATTGCTGATATGTTTGCATTGTTTGCATATGTTTGCTTCTTTAATGATTCTATTTGAGGATAGGACTATTAAATATGCAGAGGCATTTAGTATGCAATGTTGAATAATAATTTAAGTGATTTGCTACAGTAGAGTATGATAAGGTTTTTGCAATGGTTTATACTAACTTATCTCACGAGTCTTTGTTCAGTTTTGTGTGGATGAAGCTTTTGAGATTTAGGGGGACCGTGATATGAGAGGAATTGAGGAGACACAAAAGCTCAAGCTTGGGGATGCCCAAGGCATCCCAAGAAAATATTTTAAGAGGTCTCAAGCGTCTAAGCTTGGGGATGCCCGGTTGGCATCCCACCTTTCTTCTTCAACAATTATCGGTTAGTTTTGGTTGATCCTAAGTTTTTGCTTCTTCACATGATGTTTGCTATTCTTAGATGTCATTTTATTTTGCTTTGCTTGCTGTTTGAATAGAATACTAAGATCTCAAATTATTAAATGTTAGAGAGTCTTCACATAGTTGCATAATTATTCGACTACTCATTGATCTTCACTTATATCTTTCGGAGTAGTTTGTCTTTTGCTCTAGTGCTTCACTTATATCTTTTAGAGCATGGTGGTAGTTTTATTTTGAAGAAATAGATGAACTCTCATGCTTCACTTAGATTATTTTGAGAGTCTTAATAGCATGGTAATTTTCTTAAAATCCTAATATGCTAGGTATTCAAGAATAATAAAACTTTCTTATGAGTGTGTTGAATACTAAGAGAAGTTTGATGCTTGATGATTGTTTTGAGATATGGGGGTAATAATATCAAAGTCGTGCTAGTTGAGTAGTTATGAAATTGAGAAATGCTTGTGCTGAAGTTTGCAAGTCCCGTAGCATGCACGTATGGTAAACGTTGTGTAACAAATGTGAAACATGAGGTGTTATTTGATTGTCCTGCTTATGAGTGGCGGTCGGGGACGAGCAATGGTCTTTTCCTACCAATCTATCCCCCTAGGAGCATGCGCGTAGTACCGAGGTTTTTGATGACTTGAAGATTTTTGCAATAAGTATGTGAGTTCTTTATGACTAATGTTGAGTCCATGGATTATACGCACTCTCACCCTTCCATCCTTGCTAGCCTCTTCGGTACCGTGCATTGCCCTTTCTCAGATTGAGAGTTGGCCCAAACTTCGCCGGTGCATCCAAACCCTGTGATATGATACGCTCTTTCACGCATAAACCTCCTTATATCTTCCTCAAAACAGCCAACATACCTACCTATTATGGCATTTCCATAGCCATTCCGAGATATATTGCCATGCAACTTTCCACCATTCCGTTTATTATGACACGCATCATCATTGTCATATTGCTTTGCATGATCATGTAGTTGACATTGTATTTGTGGCAAAGCCACCGTCCATAATTTTTCATACATGTCACACTTGATTCATCGCAATCCCGGTACACCGCCGGAGGCATTCATATAGAGTCATCTTTGTTCTAGTATTGAGTTGTAAATAAATAGAAGTGTGATGATCATCATTTTCTAGAGCATTGTCCCAAGTGAGGAATTAAAAAAGAGAAGGCCCCCAAAAAGAGAAAGGCCATAAAAAAGAGAAGGCCCAAAAAAATGAGAGAAAAAGAGAGAAGGGACAATGCTACTATCCTTTGCCACACTTGTGCTTCAAAGTAGCACCATGATCTTCATGATAGAGAGTCTCTTGGTTTTTCACTTTCATATACTAGTGGGAAATTTTCATTATAGAACTTGGCTTGTATATTCCAACAATGGGCCTTGAGGGAGTCCTGGATTAGGGGGTGTCCGGACAGCCGGACTATATCCTTTGGTCGGACTGTTGGACTATGAAGATACAAGATTGAAGACTCCGTCCCGTGTCCGGAAGGGACTTTCCTTGGCGTGGAAGGCAAGCTTGGCGATACGGATATGTAGATCTCCTACCATTGTAACCGACTCTATGTAACCCTAACCAAATCCGGTGTCTATATAAACCGGAGGGTTTTAGTCCGTAGGACAACATACACATCAACAATCATACCATAGGCTAGCTTCTAGGGTTTAGCCTCTTCGATCTCATGGTAGATCTACTCTTGTACTACCCATATCATCAATATTAATCAAGCAGGACGTAGGGTTTTACCTCCATCGAGAGGGCCCGAACCTGGGTAAAACTTAGTGTCCCTTGCCTCCTGTTACCATCCGGCCTAGACGCACAGTTCGGGACCCCCTACCCGAGATCCGCCGGTTTTGACACCGACATTGGTGCTTTCATTGAGAGTTCCTCTGTGTCATCGCCATCAGGAAGGATGCCTCGCCCCGTCTTTAAAGATGACACCGTTGCTAAGGGAGCTTTATCTGTCGGCCAAACCCTTCGGCTAGGTGGTTTTCTTATAACCGCCTGTTCGGCTTCTGCGCCGACGATGACCTCTCGAGCCATCGAAAACAATCTTCATGTCAGCTCGGAACTCGCTGAGCAGTTAGATCCAATGGAGCTCTCCTCCATAAACGAGCTCTTGGATCGCTTCGCCGCCCTGGGAGTCGCCACGGATTACGACCAGATTGGGTCTAAACCCGATCTGAGAGAGATTAACTCTCCCCAAGTCACCCATCACGTTGCCGTGGTAGAGGGACAGTGCGGCGACCCTTCATCTATCTTAAAGACTCGCTACGTCCGGATTCCCGATCCCTCCAAGCCGGATACCCGCGGAGGGGAGGATATCACTCAAGACCTGAATTTAGAGTCAGGCGACGGGCTAGATTCATTGGACAACATCCAGGAATCCAAATTTTCGAGTTCGGAAATTTCTCGGCCTCTGAGCCTTAGATGGGGTGAGGCTTCGGATTTAATTCCATCCACCACCCCAACATAAGCGATCTATCCAAAATCAGGCAAGAACCCGATGAAACAGTACATCATTACTGGGCCAGATTCCTCTTGGTTAAGAACAGGCTAAGGGACTGCCGCGAGGAAGACGCAGTCTCAACCTTCTGCAATAATTGCACGGACAAGGGAATACTGGATGCCATAAGTCGCCGTGATATTACAACTTCGCTAACTTGGCGTCCATTGTACGAAAATACTGTGCGATGGAAAGCTCCTGGAAAACCGAAATAAAATTTTGGGACAATCCGGCCCTGAATACAAACCGAGTCCGAAATAAAAGGGTGCATCATCACCAGTCACCCAGGTCAAGCACTAAAAAGCAAAAACCCTCTACAGGGCATGGAACCGTACTGGAAGGATGGCTTAATGGACCCTGTAAAATTCACAGTACAGAGGATGCCACACAAACTCACAACCTTAGAGCATGTTGGATACTCCGGCAAGTGGCCAAAATTGGCGAAAATCTCCTAATTTCGGAGGCCACAGAAAGCCACCCCAGAGAGACCAATATGGTATTAACAGTCTTCGAGACTTTCGCATCAAATAATATGCAAAAAAGGACACTCCGCAGCCTTGCCGAAGTCTACCAAGTAGCAACAATAAACCCATGGAGTGACACAACTATTACCTTTAACGCCAGTGATGAACCTAAATCCCGAACAGCCCGAGCACCAGCCACATTGGTCCTCAGTCCAATAGTGGATGGCTTTCGTCTTACCAAGGTACTCATGGACGGCGGCAGCGGATTGAACCTCATTTATGAGGAGACCCTTCAAAAAATGGAAATAGACTGGAACAGCATTGAGCGAAGCAGCACAACCTTTAGAGGAATAATCCCCAGTCGGGAAGCGCGCTGTATAGGAAAAATCACACTAGATGTGGTGTTCGGCATGCCGGATAATTGCAGGTCCGAAGAGGTCACGTTCCAGGTGGCTCCGTTCAGCAGCGGTTATCACGCTCTGCTAGGGAGGGAAGCGTTTACAGTCTTCCAAGCAATACCCCATTACGGGTACATGAAGCTCAAGATGTTCGGGCCTAACGGGATCATCACTCGCTAGTGATCCGGACATATCACTCCGCGCCGAAAACAAGACAGCAGCACTGGCCCTCGAGGCACTATTCGAAGCCCTAGTGGCTGAGGAGCTAACTACGCTACGCTCTATGGTGAATAGGGACAATGTGGTACTCGACAAAAGATCCAAGTCCACCTCCTTTAAACCGGCGGACGAAATAGTCAAATTCCAAGTCCATCCAACGGACACCAATAAAACAGCTTCCATCGAGGCATAGTTAAACCCTGATGTCGACGCCGCATTGTGAGAGTTCCTACGAGAGAACTGGGACATTTTCGCCTAGCACCCTTCAGACATGCCAGGAATCCCACGCAGGCTGGCCGAGCACAGCTTAAATATCCAAGCAAGATTCAAACCTGTCAAACAGGCTCTTCGGCGCTTTTCTGAACCTAAGAGACAGGCCATGGGAGAGGAGCTAGCAAAGCTATTGGAGGCCGGATTCATTAGAGATATAAAACATCCATACTGGCTAGCCAACCTGGTGATGGTACCGAAGAAGGACAAATCCTGGTGCCTGTGTGTTGATTTTAAAGACCTTAACAAGACTTGTCCAAAGGATCCCTTCCCCCTCCCCCGCATCGATCAAATTATCGACGCTACCGCAGGACACGATTCGTTGTGTTTCCTCGATGCATATTCTGGCTACCATCAAATTAAGATGGCAGAACCAGACCAAGCCGCAACGGCATTTATCACACCATACGGGCCATTCTGCTTCAACACAATGCCCTTCGGGCTCAAAAACGCCGGCGCAACATATCAGCGCATGATTCAGACATGTCTGGCAAGCCAGATCGGCAAAACAGTGGAGGCATATGTAGATGATGTGGTCATCAAAACAAGACATGTTGAATCTCTAGTAGACGACTTGAGGCTCACATTTGATAACCTCCGAACATACGACATCAAGCTCAACCCGGAAAAATGCGTTTTTGGCGTTCCAGCCGGAAAGCTCTTGGGCTTCATAGTATCCGGTAGAGGAATTGAAGCAAATCCAGCCAAGATCCGAGCTCTGTCGCAATTGGATATCCCAAAGGACCTCAAACAAATACAAAAGTTAACCGGATGCGTGGCGGCTCTAAGCCGCTTTATCTCCCGCTTGGGAGAAAAGACCCTACCCCTTTACCGCCTCCTTCGGCGCACCGAACACTTCAAATGGACGGATGCAGCCACGGCCGGACTCAACGAAATAAAAGCCATACTGGCAACAAACCCAGTCCTGGCCGCGCCAAACATTGGCGAACCAATGCTATTATACATTGCAGCAACACATCAGGTTGTAAGCGCAGTACTCGTCGTCGAACGAGAAGCGGACGGACACAAATTCCCCCTTCAAAAGCCGGTCTACTACATGTCCACTGTCCTCACTCCCTGCAAATCACGGTACCCGCATTATCAAAAGATTGCGTACACGGTATTCATGGCATCACGGTACCCACTTTCAAGAGTGTTCAATAACAGTAGCCTCGGAAGTACCACTTAACGATATTATAAACAACCGTGATGCAACGGGCCAGATTGCAAAATGGGTCATTTAGCTCCTCCCGTTCGATATAACTTATAAGCCTCGACGAGCCATCAAATCGCAAGTCTTGGCCGACTTCGTCGCAGAATGGACGGAGGCCGAACTCCCTAAAGAATACGACACATATTCAAATTGGATCATGCATTTCGACGGCTCCAAGATGTTGGCCGGACTGGGGTCTGGCGTCGTTTTGACGTCCCCCACAGGAGACACAGTTCAATACATACTACAGATTATGTACACGGACTCCAACAATGCAGCCGAATATGAGGCCCTTTTACATGGTCTCCGGATGGCAGTATCCATGGGCATCCAACGCCTAGAGGTGCGCGGGGACTCGAAACTCGCAATATCCCAAATAAATGGAGACTTCGATGCCAAGGATCCAAAAATGGCAGCCTACCGCAACGCCATCCTAAAAATGTTAGCTCGGTTCGAGGGGCTCGAATTTCACCATATATCCCGGGAAAATAATCAGGTGGCAGATGTCCTGGCACGCATCGGTGCAAAGAGTGATGTAGTCCCCCCAACATCTTCTTAGAAGGGCTGTTCAAGCCATCCGTAGTATGGGAAGGGGAGCCGAACAATAACAGCCTGGACCCAACCGCACTGCCCGACACCGAACATTCTGACACAATCGGAGGCTCTGCCAACGAAATAACACCTTCAGCCCACGTAATAATGGCCGTCATCGCCCCGTGGACAGAACCATTCCTCGCCTACCTTACTAGGCAGGAACTCCCCAAGGACCAAAATGAGGCACGCTGCATAGTGCGGAGATCTAAAGCCTACAGAGTCCACGAGGGAGAGCTTTGTAAGAAAAGCACTACCGGAGTCCTTCAAAGGTGCATCTCCGAAGAGGAGGGGTGGAACCTCCTGGCTGAAATTCATGCCGGACTCGGCAGTCATCATGCTGCAGCCCGGTCCCTTGTAAGCAAGGCCTTCCGTATAGGCTTTTATTGGCCGACGGCCCGGGCAGACGCTCAGGACTTAGTCCAACGATGCACCGGTTGCCAGCTCTTTGCAAACCAAAGCCATATGCCACCCACCGCCCTCCAAACTATCCCCATTACTTGGCCCTTCGCGGTCTAGGGGCTTGACATGGTTGGACCCCTTAAAGGCGGAACCCACAAGCAAAAATACTTACTGGTCATGGTGGATAAGTTCACCAAATGGATAGAAGCCAAGCCTGTTAAGACGGCCGAATCCGGACCGGTGATAGACTTTATATCTGGGGTTGTACACCGTTACAGCATCCCCCACAGCATCATCACTGATAACGGCACGAACTTCACGACCAATGAGGTAAAACTCTGGTGTAAAAACATGGGCATCAAGCTCGATTATGCTTCCATCTATCACCCACAAACTAACGGCCAGGTCGAACGTGCAAATGGTCTTATCATGAGCGGCATCAAACCCAGATTAGTGCGGTCCCTCAAGGAATCTAACACGCACTGGGTAGAGGAGCTCGACTCCGTACTCTGGGGGCTGCGGACCACGCCGAATCGAACCACCTGATACACACCATTCTTTATGGTGTACGGTGCAGAGGCAGTTTTGCCTTGCGGCATAATTCATGACTCACCTCGAGTGCGCATGTACGAAGAAAGATAAGCCGAACTCGATCAACAGGACAGCTTGGACGCATTGGAGGAGGAGCGTGACGTGGCAAAAGCCCGTTCCGCATTCTATCAACAGCAGGCTCGAAGATACCAAAGCAGAGAAGTACGGGCCAAAAATTACAACGTTGGCGAATTAGTTCTACGACTACCGGACAAGAAAAAGGACAAACTCAAGCCCAAGTGGGAGGGTCCCTTCATAATTGACCAAGTCCTGTGTCGGTGTCAAAACCGGTGGATCTCGGGTAGGGGGTCCCAAACTGTGCGTCTAGGCCGGATGGTAACAGGAGACAGGGGACACTTTGTTTTACCCAGGTTCGGGCCCTCTCGATGGAGGGAATACCCTACTCCTGCTTGATTAATATTGATGATATGGGTAGTACAAGAGTAGATCTACCATGAGATCAAGGAGGCTAAACCCTAGAAGCTAGCCTATGGTATGATTGTTGTGTATGGAGTTGATTCTGTCCTACGGACTACAACCCTCCGGTTTATATAGACACCGGATAGGGTTAGGGTTACACAGAGTCGGTTACAATGGTAGGAGATCTTTGAATATCGCATAGCCAAGCTTGCCTTCCACGCCAAGGAAAGTCCCATCCGGACATAGGACGGAGTCTTCAATCTTGTATCTTCATAGTCCAGGAGTCCGGCTGAAGGTATAGTCCGGCTATCCGAACACCCCCCAATCCAGGACTCCCTCAGTAGCCCCTGAACCAGGCTTCAATGACGACGAGTCCGGCGCGCAAATTGTCTTCGGCATTGCAAGGCGGGTTCTTCCTCCAAGTCCTTCATAGAAGATTGTAAACACCAAGGGTAGTGTCCGGCTCTGCAAAATAAGTTTCCACATATTGCCATAGAGAGAATAATGTTAACACAAATCAAATCTGCTGACGTATTCTGTAGTGCGCCATCACACTACAGCCAAGTCCTTTACTCGAATCGTTTTTACTTTCCCACCTCAGCATCTTTTGCGAGGCAGTTTCCTTGGCACGTCTTGTTAAAGCAGAGATCGTGTACCCTTTTTACGGGATTCTCATCAATACGGACGTGGGTAACCCAACCGCGCCATTCATCACAGCGCTCGGAAGGCAAGCGAGTTTTATTAGGCAGGAGAGGACGCATAACCGCATCCGCCTATATAAAGGGATAAGGATCCACCCTTTTTACCTACGCCATCTTCCTCCCTTGCCTTCCCATCTCTCGCGCACCCGAGCTCCAGCGCCCAAACCTGCACTTCCCACCTCAACCTTCTCCAGCAATGTCCGGAGCGGGAGGCAAGATGGTCTCCTCCGTCACGGAGGGCAAAGTCAAGAAGCTAAGGAAGGCCGGGTATCTGTCCAAGGACATCGTGCACCGGCTTCCCGAAGAGGGGCAGCTTATCCTCACCCCAAGGCCCCATGAGAGGGTAGTATTTCTCCTCCACTTCCTCCGCGGACTGGGTTTTCCACTCCACCCATTTGTCCGGGGGCTCATGTTCTACTACGGCCTGGATTTCCATGATCTGGCTCCAAACTTCATCCTCAACATCTCGGCATTTATCGTCGTGTGCGAGGCTTTTCTCCGCGTCCACCCCCATTTTGGCCTCTGGCTCAAGACTTTCAATGTCAAGCCCAAGGTGGTGAGCGGCAGCCAGGCAGAGTGCGGAGGCGCCATGGCGGGCAAAATGGCCAACGCCCTATGGTTCAAGGGCTCTTTCGTGGAGACCCTAAAGGGATGGAAATCCGGGTGGTTTTATATCACCGAGCCGCGCGATCCGGAATGGACCGCAGCCCCCAACTTCCGATCCGGACCCCCCACGCAGCTTATGTCTTGGAAAGAGACGGGCCTGTCATGGGGTGACGAAAAAGAGGTGAGTGGATTGCAAACATGCATCCGGTCCCTGGTGAACAAGCCAATCCGGCTTGTTAATATAATCCAGGTTATGCTCGTCCGTCGGATCCTCCCGTGCCAACACCAGGATTTTAATCTGTGGGAGTTCGACCCGGCGCAACATCAGACCCTCAGCAGGCTCTTCAACACAACGTACGAAGACGCCTGGAAGATGCTATTCAAGGGCGCCGAGTCTCCCGCATCCGCTTCCGAGGACCGCGGATACAGCTCGCAGCGTCACGCTAGCAAGGTATGCCATCTACACCTTTTACAGGATGTTTAAGCTTTTTCATAGTTTGACTCTATGCGGGATCTAAACTCCCTTACCTTTGACAGGCTTGGCTGGCGATGGCCGAACCGATTAACTGTCCGGCTCCGCTGCCCGAAGACCCAGCCCCAGCTCTACTGGCGAAGCTGCTGACTCCGGCGCCTTATGTGGTTCCGGAGAAGAAGGCCAAGAAGAAGAAGACCACGGGGACTCGAAAGAGTGCCCGTAACGTGGTGGTGTCGGACTCGTCATCCAGTGAGTCTGAGGCGCCCTCCTCCCGTGAAAACGAGGAGGAGGAAGAAGAAACCTCTCCCCCTCCAGCGGGGGGAGGAAAGAAGAGGGAGACCGCCCCAACTGGGGAGGCCGAGGGGTCTAGGAAGAGGAAGACCCCTCCGCCGGACTACTCCCCCGATGCCGAAGAGGACGAAGAGGAGTGGCCAGACAGGGCCAAGCGTCCGGCGAAATCATAAGTTCGGATATCAGAGTAACTCATGATGTTCCTTTGTTGCGCAGCTTTCCCTAATGTCGATCATACTTATGCGGTCCGCCCCGGGCCGAACTCAACGAGTCGTCGAGCGGCTCCCTGGATTCATCGGACGCGAACTCCGTTCCGCCCGCTGTCTCCCCCTGCACTGCGGATGACGCCGAAGTGGCGTCGCGACAAGCTCCGGGGCAGGAGGAGGTGGTCCTGGAGGAGCCGCAAGGCGACCTCCCGGACTCCAGGAGTAAAGGGGACAAGACCCCCCCAGGTCTCCAAGTCCGGCTTTAAGCCGGACACCGTGCCGGAATCTTCAACGATTCCGTACTGCGGCAGGCGAACTCCTTCCAAGAGGAGCAAGCCTTCTGGGCCGGCAGCCTCCGTCCAACCGGAGGCGCCGGACAATCTGCTGGTGGTGCTTGAAGGCGCCTCCATCGACGAGGAGCACCGTACTATTATGAGTACGGTGATCCAGAAGGTCCAGTCCGCCAAGAGCGGGCTGAGTGAAGCTTGCGATAGCCTCCTAACAGGCTTCGAGGTAAGTAAAAATATGTAAAAATATTACCGCATAGAAAGTAGCCCCTGATGCTCTGTTTGGCGTTCGGCAAGAAAAGCTGAATAGAGGATCTATTTAAATTTCACAGGAGTCTAATAACAAAAAGTCAATATGCGTATGCAGGCTTCGCTGCTAGCCACCGCCGCACTGACTGCGGAGGTGGGTGCCCTGAAATAGGGACTCGAGCGGACCGAGCAAGAGCTCGGCCTTGCCAAGCGGCAGCTCGAGGAGAAAGAAGGTAAGAAATACCTTACAGAAAAAGGTGCCTATAGAGAGGCGTGATTGCAAAAAATAACAGGATTGTACTGCTTATTGTAGGGGCCACGACTGAGGTGGCGACCCTCAAGCAGGCACTGTCTGAGGCCGAAAAGAAAACGGCCGCGGAGTGCACCGAGCGAGAGAAACTTGGAGCTCAGGTCGGCGAGGTGCAGCAAGAGCTTCAGGCTCTCGTGAAAAACATGAGAGTTTGGAGCTTGAGTCAAAGACCCAAGCGTCTGAGCTCGCGGCGGCCTTTGAGACTGCCAAGTCTGCCAAGACCGAAGCCGAAAAGTCCCTCTGAGAGTTGGAGGACATGAAGAAGATAGCAGCGGGTAAGGCATTCTTTATGCAAAGTAGAAACATAAAAGTAAACTACTTGTTACTTACCCGAATCCGGAGTTCTCCAGGGGCATTCGCAGATCTTCCGCGCAGCGTATCCGATGCCGCCGCATTCTACCGAGCTGAAGAGGGCAGCTCGACGGAGAAGATGTTCTGGTCTCAGTATACTGAGGCCGAACACCCTGTGCCCTTGAGCGACCAGCTGAAACAGCTGGTCGAACTCCACAAGGCGGCCGAACAGGCCATGAAGGGCTTCATAGTTCGGCTGTGGCCCGGAGAGGCCCTGCCTGGGAGCTACCTCGGGCTGGTGCGGCGGCTGGTGGAGGCCTGTCCAAGGCTTGAGGTCATCAAGCACTCCGTCTGCATCGAAGGTGCCCGTAGGGCCCTTGCCCATGCAAAGCTGCACTGGGTAAGCTAGACGGTGAAAAGCTTGTGAGGGACGGGCCGCCGTCGGGGAAGGAGCATCACAAGCCGGAGAACTATTATAAGGATGTTCTTGCGGGTGCCCACCTTGTGGCGGATGAATGCACCATGGATGTAATTTTTGAATGAATTTGCTCGTGTTTATCCTGTGCGCTGAAAACTTGTTCATATGCGCTAAGCAATTCTTATTGAATTTAAAATATTATTTTCTGTGCGGCCGTTTATCAAAAATTGAGAGATGGCCAGTCATCGGCTTCTGCCCCCATGCCACTAGTGCTGGGGTGTTCGGTGATAAACCTGGGCGCTCTTTTTCCCATGGTTGGGTCCTTCGAGGGAGGCGCTCAGCACGGCAAACCAGGCAATCGGACTATAATGCTTGAACACTCTCACTTAGCCATAGAACTTTGTAATTTTAAATTTCGGCGAAGCCCCTAGTTCGGAAGACCGAGTTCGGGGCGCTATCCACGCCTTGGCTGGGGTCATCCAGCTCCTCGCTCGAAGCGGCATAAGTCTTTAGGGACTCGAAAAAACTCTCGAACAGCGACCGGTCTCTCGCCTCATCATGACAGTCAGTTTTAGCTTTCTCCACTGAGGTGCTTAACCCAGCTCAACCGGGGCACAATCGCAGTGGTTCTCCTAGTGCTACCTTAGCCGATAGAGCGGAACGTAAGGCACCAAAACATAGGAGCCGGGCAAACCCAACTATTGACCCAAATCATGATTCGGAGCCGATGCATATAGTGCTATAAGTTCGGGGTGCCGCACTTGTGAAAGTGTACGGACTTCTCACGCCATATTAAAGGGTACTGAAGCCCCTGGCGTACTTGTCGTACCACAGTGTACGGGTGCAACATGTCATTAATGAACATATATAAAGGAGATTATAATGCAAAAGATAGACAAAAAGCTATGCATTGTATATAGAGAGGCTATTTATAAAAGCCGAACGATACAAATAGTGCGGTAAGCAAAAGATATTGCACTATTCAGTATGTCCTTACAGGGGCAGGCCGCGAAATTGTATTTAAAGCAGGTATACCTCTCGTAACAGAGACCACCTAGGGTTTCCATAATGCGGCATGGCTTGTCTGCTTCCCTGAATCTTGCATCGTTTGCACGGCAGTCGAATTGCCGAACAGGTCGTCCGAAGTATGGAGTCCTGGAAATAAGAAAAATTTTAAAAAAAAGAATCCGGCAGCCCCTGGTATGGTTTAAGCCGTATTTTGGGCGTGCCGCTATTGTGCCCCTTCCCCTGTGCCCATGGTATTTCAAGGGCGTAGTTATGTACGCGAAGTACAGGTTTCGCTATGTCGCGAGAGCTGGGGTTGGGGCCGCATTGCTACGCTTGCTCAGAGTGTGCCAGGCGGTCCTGCTGTAGGTTACTCCGGGCGCGCTTGGCAATGTCTGGCTTTTTAATGGCCGGACTAGAGAATTGCCTAAGAAGGCTACTTTGTACCTCCGCTGCGAGAGCCGCCGTATGCTCCTCCGTATGGAGGGAGCGTTCGGTGTTTCCATTGACCGTAATTACTCCTCGAGGGCCTGGCATCTTGAGCTTGAGATATGCGTAGTGCAGCACTGCATTGAATTTTGCGAATGCGGTTCGTCCGAGCAGGGCATGATAGCCACTGCGAAACGGGACTATATCGAAGATTAACTCTTCGCTTCGGAAATTATCCGGGGATCCGAAGACCACGTCAAGTGTTACTGAGCCTGTACAGTTGACCTCTACACCTGGTATAATGCCTTTAAAGGTCGTTCTTTTGGGTTTTATCCTTGAGGGATCTATGCCCATTTTCCGCACTGTATCCTGATAAAGCAGGTTCAGGCTACTGCCACCGTCCATGAGGACTCTTGTGAGATGAAATCCGTCGATGACTGGGTCAAGAATCAATGCGGCGAAGCTGCCATGACAAATGCTAGTGGGATGGTCCCTTCGATCAAAAGTGATCGGGTAGGAGGACCATGGGTTGAACTTTGGGGCGACTGGCTCCATCGCGTATACGTCCTGTAGCGCATGCTTCCGCTCCCGCTTGGGGATGTGGGTTGCGTCTATCATGTTCACCGTCCGCACTTGTGGGGGAAAGCCCTTCTGTCCATTGTTGTTCGGCTTGGGCTCCTCATCGTCGCTGTGCAGCTCCTTGTCTCTGTTTTCGTCCCTTAACTTGCCTGCCTGCTTGAACACCCAACAATCCCTGTTGGTGTGATTGGCTGGTCTTTCGGGGGTGCCATGTATCTGGCACAAGCGATTTAGTATTCGGTCCAAACTGGATGGGCCCTGATTATTCTTTTTGAATGGCTTTTTCCGCTGACCGGATTTATAACCTTTGAATCCGGCGTTGACTGCCGTGTCTTCATTGCCGTAGCTGCTAGCGCAGCGTTTTTGCTTATTCCGACGTGTCCTGCCACTTTTGTCCTTGGTAACCGAATTACCAGGGTTCTTTGATAAGTTGTTACTGCGAGCTAGCCAGCTGTCTTCTCCCGCGCGAAAGCGGGTCATGAGCGTCGTGAGGGCTGCCATGGATTTCGGCTTTTCCTGTCCCAGGTGCCGGGCAAGCCACTCATCGCTTATGTTATGCTTAAAGGCTGCTAGGGCCTCTGCATCCGGACAGTTGACTATCTAGTTCTTCTTTGTTAGGAACCGTGTCCAGAATTGTCTCGCCGATTCTTCTGGCTGCTGAATTATGTGGCTCAAGTCGTTGGCATCCGGCGGTCGCACGTAAGTGCCCTGGAAGTTGTCGAGGAATGCGCTTCCAGGTCCTCCCAAGAACCGATTGAGTCTGCTGGCAAGCTGTTGAGCCAATGACGGGCCGGTCCTTTGAGTTTGAGCGGGAGGTATTTTATGGCGTGTAGATCATCGCAGCGTGCCATGTGGATGTGAAGGAGATAATCCTCGATCCATACCGCCAGGTCTGTTGTGCCAGCGTATGACTCGATGTTTACGGGTTTGAAACCCTCTGGTATTTTATGATCCATTACTTCATTCGTGAATCATAGCGGGTGTGCGGCGCCTCTGTACTAGGCTATATCACGATGCAGCTCGGAAGAGCTATGTCTGTTGTGTTTGGCCCAGCCGGATTTGTTGTATCCGGAGTGAAGATCATTGTCACGTGTCGTAGGGCGCCTGCGCGATCCGTAGATCGATCTTGTTTGTCTTGCCTTATCCTCCAGTATGTCTCGCAGGTCGGGTGCATTTTCCCGTGCCTTAGTTGAGCGGCGTTGGGGCATGGCTTGGGTGGAGGGACGAGAGGCCTCTCTGTCGCGGCCGCGAGGTGGCCGGTCTGCCATGTCATGCGCTGGTGATATAGGTGCTTCCTCCTCTGATTGGGGTAGCGTCCTGCGCTTCGGGTAATTCTTGGAGGGGCCTTCGAGTTCGTACTCTTCGGCCGCAAGGACTTCAGTCCATCTATCAGCTAGCAATTCTTGGGCAGCTCTAAGCTGTTGCTGCTTTTTCTTGAGGCTGCTTGCCGTGGCTAAAAGCATGCGTTTAAAACGTTCTTGTTCGGCGGGGTCTGATGGTACGACGAATTCGTCGTCATCGAGGCTTGCCTCGTCTTCGGAGGGAGGTGTATAGTTATCATCCTCAACCTCTCGGTCTGCCACTCTTTCATGAGGGCTGGTTTCTCCATCTTCCTGTGCCGAATTTTGCTGAGGTGGGTGTTCTTCGGCGCTATCCGGGGTAGTGTTATCTCCCGTGCCGGAATCACCGTTTTTGCTTTGGCGGGATTTAGAGCGGCGCCGCTGACGCCGGCGCTTTGGCTGTTTCTTGGGGGCGATATCCCCCACTGTTCCATCGCCATCTCCATCTTTTGGAGTATCCACCATATATATGTCATATGACTAGGTGGCCTTCCAGCGCCCTACAGGTGCTGGTTCCTGTTCGTCTCCTATATCATCGTCTATGCCGTCGATGTCTTCGGAGCCTAAGTCAAGCGTGTCGGTTAAATCGTCGACAGTGGCTACAAAGTGGGTGGTGGGTAGGTTTTGAATTTCCTCACCGTCCGTATCCCACCCTTGCTGACCGTAGTCCGGCCAGGGCTCTCCTGACAATGAGAGAGACTTTATGGAATTCAGGATGTCGCCGAAGGGCGAGTGCTGAAAGATGTCCGCGGCGGTGAACTCCATGATCGGCGCCCAATCGGGTTCGATCGGCAGGGGCGCGGAGGGCTCGGAGCTCGGAGAGGAATCCGGCTCCTCGGAGTCACGGGCTATGCGGAGTGCGGGGATGGAGTTTGGCTCAATTGCCACTGAGATCGCAGCCCCTGAGGCAGCGTCCAACCATTGATCCTCGATCGGTGTAGTAGGCTCCGAATCAATGGTCGGAACTGATGTGTGTGCGGCCTCCAAGGCGCTGTTCGGTGGCAGAGCTATATCATGCCCATCGAGACAGTGCGGCGCGCTTGGCTGTGGCTCGAATCCGTCGAAGATCAAGTCCCTGCGGATGTCAGCCATGTAGTTAAGGCTTCCAAACCTGACCTGATGGCCAGGGGCGTAGCTTTCGATCTGCTCAAGGTGGCCAAGCGAATTGGCCCGTAGTGCGAAGCCGCCGAAGACAAAGATCTGTCCGGGGAGAAAAGTCTCACCCTGGACCGTATCGTTGTTGATGATCAACGGAGCCATCAGGCCTAAGGGCGACGACACAGAGGAACTCTCAATGAAAGCACCAATGTCGGTGTCAAAACCGGCGGATCTCGGGTAGGGGGTCCCGAACTGTGCGTCTAGGCCGGATGGTAACAGGAGACAGGGGACACTTTGTTTTACCCAGGTTCGGACCCTCTCGATGGAGGGAATACCCTACTCCTGCTTGATTAATATTGATGATATGGGTAGTACAAGAGTAGATCTACCACGAGATCAAGGAGGCTAAACCCTAGAAGCTAGCCTATGGTATGATTGTTGTGTATGGAGTTGATTCTGTCCTACGGACTACAACCCTCCGGTTTATATAGACACCGGATAGGGTTAGGGTTACACAGAGTCGGTTACAATGGTAGGAGATCTTTGAATATCGCATCGCCAAGCTTGCCTTCCACGCCAAGGAAAGTCCCATCCGGACACGGGACGAAGTCTTCAATCTTGTATCTTCATAGTCCAGGAGTCTGGCTGAAGGTATAGTCCGGCTACCCGAACACCCCCTAATCCAGGACTCCCTCATCCTGACTGGTGGAGCGTACCGCCTACGGGATGCATCGGATAACCGACTCGAGCCAAACCCATGGAACGCAGCACGTCTCCGAAAATTCTATGCCTAGCACCGGACTCTGTGTTCGTCTCCTTCCTCTATCCATTTTTTATATATTTTCTGTCTTACATTTCTCTTCCTCTCTCTCTCTCTTATAGCCTCTAAAGGCTCATAAAGTGATGCACTATCCACGCTCATTAAACCTGGGGGCTTGTTTAAACAGAAGCTTATTCATATGGGCTTCATGCCTAACACATGTGTCACACTTCCGCATGTACCTTTTATTCACCATTAGATGCATCGATATGACTTAAGTTTTGGCCAAGATGGGTTGCCTGGCTCCTGTGCTTACCCCTACGTTCCCGATTGTTCGGCTAGGTGGTAAAGGGAGCACCTCTGTGATTGTTACTGCCAGGTCAGCCGGACGTGTACCTCAGACTGGGTGAAGCCGAAAGCTAGCGTTCTTAAGGGAATATTCGGTCGGTGAACTAAAGATGATCTTTTTTTATCTATACGCCCCCAGATGTTTTTCCTGCATTTCTTTTCGCAGCATGGACATGCACCTTAGGGCATGCCTCCCAGGGAAAGGAACCCCTAACGGAACTATTCTCCCTGGAAGATGTTTCTTACTAACCATGTAATATAACATAACTAGTCGGGCACTTGTCTGTTCAAGCCCTAATGACCCCTACGCCTGGTCTCCATGCATTCCCCGGTTCCTATATAACCGTATGGGAATTCGGACACACTCCGGACCGTCAGGTCCCGAGGCTGAAGCGAAAAGGTCGGCCATGACAAATGATCTACAATCCGGCTAGAAGGCATTATAAATGTCAATTAAATTACATAGTCATTTTGACTAGTTGTATTCCTCTTCAATACCATCTAACATGCTATCTAATTTACAGTCCTGCTGGGAATACTTTGCGGCCAACTCTACTTGGCTGTATACTAATCTTACAGGGATCTCCTTCCCATCGGGCCCTACAGGACCGACCTCGGCCATGTGGTTGGGGTCAGCCTTTGCGTACCGCGTCTTCACCATGGCCCAGGCCTCCCTAGCGCCTTGACGGTAGGCTGATATCTTCCACAATCGGAAGCGCCGCCGTGCTCCCTTTAGCTTCTCTGCAAGCTCTCCAAGACCTCCGGGCATGCAGACGAATGGCCACAGGGCCTGGGCGACGCCTTGCATCGCCTGCCAAACTCGATCGAGCAGTTGCGAGAGCTCGGGAAGAAGGTCACCCGTAAAACCGGGCATCTCCTCTGCAGGACGACCTGTTAGCACACCTACAGACATTGCTCTGTTAGTCGACTTCCCCGCCGAACTATCTTTCAAAGGTTCATTCAAGCACTTACTAAATATGCCGCGCCGAAGCCGCTGATTCTCCTTCACGGAATCTGATAGCTGGGCACGAACATCTTTCAGCTTGACGCCCAGCTTGGTGTTGGCATCTTGGAGATCGTTCTTCTCCCGCCTCACCTTTGTCAGCACCTTCTCACCAGCCTTTAGCTGGAGTGGGAGCTGTTGCCTTTCCGGATTCAATCCGGCGCCATCTGCAATTTCATTTGTCAGATTCGCACCAAAGCCGTGCTTCGCAAAATACTTATCTTTCGAAGTGTATATTACCAGAGGGGGTCTCCTTGGGCTCCCCTGCCACGGCTAGTGCGGCCTCAAGTTGGGCTTTGCACTCTTCCAGCTCCTTCGACAGTAGGGAATTCTTTTCCGTAAGAACCTGCATCACAAATGATCCTTAAATCAGTTATTCTAACTGTTTCAAGTCTCGGGGGCTACTGGTATATACATATAATTACCAGAATTTTCTTACCCGTGTGTCTTTTACATACTACTCCATGGCTCTGGCTAGACCATTTTGAGCGGCACGGAGATACGCATCTCCCGAGTTGAAGGCATCTAACGCCCCTTGGGAGAAACAAGCGTCGCGAAGAATTATCCGGCGATGCCTGCGGTTCATGGCACTCTCCACCTCAGAGTTGGTGGAAGACAACCCATCCACATCCTCCGTCAGAGGAGCGTCCAGCGCGCGCCTTGCATTCGCCTCCGCCTCCTGACCAGGCTTTGGAGCCTGGCTGGTGGAGGCGCGATTGGCAGCCTCTCCAGATGTAGTCCGGCGAGGTCTCTTTGTCCTGAAAAGAGCATGAGTGTCAATATGCCTCGAAGGTATAACACCTGGGATAAGGGGGCGCGCCATACCTTTGCGCTGACGCCTCGATCCGGACTGCACTTCTTTTCTGCCCGCGGGGCCCTACGGCCCCTCGTTGGCTTGTCGCCGCAGGTTCAGCCTTCCGCCTTAAATACCTCCCCTGCAAAGTTTGGTTGCAATCAGGAAACTAAACACGAGTGGGCGGACACCTATTCGGGGTACTGGGACTTTGATCTCCGGTACCTGGGGGGTCAGGATTAGCCCTGGGTAATCGGCCGTAATGGCTAGCAAGGCGTTGTCCTTGCTCAATTGATGGAACACTCCATCAATCAGCTCCACAGATATGTCCGGATCCTCTTGGGAGGCTGGGTCGAGGGACCGTCCTGGGTCCTCGGGTTGTGGAGGAGGGCTGCTTATTTCCTTAACAGCCTGGCGCAGTTCCTGCATTGAAGTCGTCAGACTAAATATTTAACAATGGGAATACAAAACGGATGGACAAGTAAATACGGCCGCTTACCCAGCTTGGGGGATTGTGCATGGAGAATCCACCCTGAGGGTTGACGCGGAGAAATTCCTCCTCTTCTCCCTTATACAAAGTGGACAAGATCTTTAGTAGAGCGGTAGCTGAATCTGGCCCCTTACGGCCGTAGCGGGTGGCGTCGTCCTCCTCGTTGAAGTCCACATGGGGTGGCTTCTATACTGAAGCGGCTGCACCCCCCGCATAATGCATTCGGCCATAACCCCGATCATGGTTAGTCCGGAATGGGGTAACAATCTTATTCGGCCCATCAGGTAAATGATGTCCCTGTCACCTCCCCTCCGAGGGCTCCGTGGGCGCCAGCTTAGGCCCTTCTTTAAGGGAGCACTGTTGAATTCAGGGAGGCCGATCCGGACAAGATCCGGCAGCGGGACATCTTCTATATAAAACCACTCCAAGGGCCAGTCTTCGGACGCCTTCTTTGGGGTTCTGGACAGATATCCGGTCCCGGCGATGCTCCACACTTCGGCTCCGCCCACTTGATACATTGACCCCTTCTTGGAACGGGGCACGAGGCAAAATAGCTCCTTCCACAGTCCGAAATGACCTTCGACACCCAAGAACAGCTCGCAGAGGACTACAAAGCCCGCGATATGCAGTACCGAGGTAGGCGTGAGATTATGTAGCTGGAGGCCGTAGAACTCCAGCAACCCCCGGAGAAATGGATGGATTGGAAATCCGAGCCCCCTTATTAAGTAAGGGACGAGGCACACCCGCTCTCCTTTGGAGGGATTAGGGGCATTCTCTACTTTCTCTCCGCCGTTGTAGACGGCAAGACCGGCTTGAACCGGGACCATATAGGCTGGGGGGAGAAATCCCTTAGTCTGGAGTGTCACTAGCTCGCTATGCGTGATGGAACATCTCTCCCAATATCCAGGCTTAGGGCTGGAAGGGTGAGGGGAGGAGTTGCGACGACTGGCCATGGTGGAATGGACCTTTATTGGATGCGCTCTGATGAACACTCGCGGAGGGGAGAAGGTGTGGATTGGATCTAAATCCTCGTCCCCTTAAATAGGGAAGCTCATTTACGCGGCTAGGGATGTGAATGTAAAAACACTCAGACTTTTCATATTCGTTTGACACGTGGGAAGCGGCCATTATTGGGCATAGAAGCCAAGGAGTGCAACATCTACAAGAAACCGGACTTTATTCAAATAGGTACACGGAATTTGGAGGAGAACCCGCCTTTTAATGCTGAAGACAATCTGCGCGCCAGACTCATCGTCATTGAAGCCTGGTTCGGGGGCTACTGAGGGAGTCCTGGATTAGGGGGTGTCCGGACAGCCGGACTATATCCTTTGGCCGGACTGTTGGACTGTGAAGATACAAGATTGAAGACTCCGTCCTATATCCGAAAGGGACTTTCCTTGGCGTGGAAGGCAAGCTTGGCAATACGGATATGTAGATCTCCTACCATTGTAACCGACTCTATGTAACCCTAACCCCATCCGGTGTCTATATAAACCAGAGGGTTTAGTCCGTAGGACAACGTACACATCAACAATCATACCATAGGCTAGCTTCTAGGGTTT
Source organism: Triticum aestivum (assembly GCF_018294505.1). Classification (NCBI taxonomy): domain Eukaryota; kingdom Viridiplantae; phylum Streptophyta; class Magnoliopsida; order Poales; family Poaceae; genus Triticum; species Triticum aestivum. Next base: position 186,538,310 of record NC_057800.1, read on the forward strand.
AGCCTCTTCGATCTCGTGGTAGATCTACTCTTGTACTACCCATATCATCAATATTAATCAAGCAGGACGTAGGGTTTTACCTCCATCGAGAGGGCCTGAACCAGGGTAAAACTTCGTGTCCCTTGCCTCCGGTTACCATCCGGCCTAGACGCACAGTTCGGGACCCCCTACCCGAGATCCGCCGGTTTTGACACCATTGCTAAACTATATGATTTTGTAGGGACGAACTTTCTTTGGCCATGTTATTTTGAGAAGACATAATTGCTTAGTTAGTATGCTTGAAGTATTATCATTTTTATGTCAATATTACCTTTTGTCTTGAATCTTTTGGATCTGAATATTCATACCACAATTAAGAAGAATTACATTGAAATTATTCCAAGTAGCACTCCGCATCAAAAATTCTGTTTTTATCATTTACCTACTCGAGGACGAGCAGGAATTAAGCTTGGGGATGCTTGATATGTCTCCAACGTATCCATAATTTTTGATTGCTCCATGCTATGTTATCTACTGTTTTGGGCAATATACGGCTTTATTATCCACTTTTATATTATTTTTTGGGACTATCCTATTAACCGGAGGCCCAGCCTAGAATTGCTGTTTTTTTGCCTATTCCAGTGTTTCGAAGAAAAGAAATATCAAACGGAGTCGAAACGGAACGAAATCTACTGGAGAAGTTATTTTTTGAAGGAAAGCTACCGGATGGACTTGGACCCCATGTCAGGAGCCAAGGGAGGTGCTCACGAGGGTGGGGGGCGCCCCCCCGAAGCTCCACTGACGTACTTCCTTTACCCATATATACTCACGTACCCTAAAACTTCCAGAACACAAAATAGTTCGGGAGTTCCGCCGCCAGAAGCCTCCGTAGCCACAGAAAGCCAATCTAGACCTGTTCCGGCACCCTGCCGGAGGGGGAATCCCTCTCCGGTGGCCATCTTCATCATCCCGGTGCTCTCCATGACGAGGAGGGAGTAGTTCTCCCTCGGGGCTAAAGGTATGTACTAGTAGCTATGTGTTTGATCTCTCTCTCTCTCTCTCTCTCTCGTGTTCTTGAGGTGGTACGATCTTGATGTATCGCGAGCTTTGCTATTATAGTTGGATCATATGATATTCTCTAGGGCTGTTTGTGACACTTATAGGAATAGCCCAACGGATTGATTGGAAAGAATAACTTTGAGGTGGTTTCGTACCCTACCATAATCTCTTCGTTCGTTCTCTGCTATCAGTGACTTTGGAGTGACTCTTTGTTGCATGTTGAGGGATAGTTATGTGATCCAATTATGTTATTATTGTTGAGGGAACTTGCACTAGCGGAAGTATGAACCCTAGGCCTTTTTTCAACGCATTGCAATACCGTTTACGCTCACTTTTATCATTAGTTACCTTGCTGTTTTTATATTTTTAGATTACAAATACCCATATCTACTATCCATATACCACTTGTATCACCATCTCTTCGCCGAACTAGTGCACCTATACAATTTACCATTTTATTGGGTGTGTTGGGGACACAAGAGACTCTTTGTTATTTAGTTGCAGGGTTGCTTGAGAGAGACCATCTTCATCCTACGCCCCCTACGGATTTATAAACCTTAGGTCATCCACTTGAGGGAAATTTGCTACTGTCCTACAAACCTCTACACTTGGAGGCCCAACAATGTCTATAGGAAGAAGGTTGTGTAGTAGACATCAGGGTGCCTTGAATCTGGCAAGGCCGATCGAGTATTCTGCCCAAACTAGATGGACCATCCTTGTTTCCTTTGAATGGCTTCTTCCGCTGACCGGGTTTAGATCCACTGAATCTGGCGTTGACCGCCATGTCTTCAGTATCTTCATTGTTGTTTTGACGATTGTGTATGTTGCACCGTGGCTTACCATTGGCGTCTCTGGCTTCGGAGGTGCCAGGTTCGCTGGTGTTGTTGCTTCTACAAGCTAGCCAGCTATCTTCTCCCGAGCAAAAGAGGGTTATAAGAGCGGTGAGTGCTGCCATGGACTTCGCATTTTCTTGGGCGAGGTGTCTGGCGAGCCACTCATCACGGACGCTGTGTTTAAAGGCCGCGATGGCTTCATCGTCCGGACAATCGACAATTTGGTTCTTTTTAATTAAGAACCTGGTCCAGAGTTTCCGGGCTGACTCCCCGGGTTGCTGGACTATGTGACTAAGGTCATCGGTGCTCGGAGCCCGAACATAGGTGCCTTGGAAGTTGTCTCTAAAGGCATCCTCCAGATCTTCCCAGCTACCAATAGAGTTTTCTGGGAGGTTGTTTAACCAGTGTCGTGTTGGTCCCTTGAGTTTGAGGGGGAGGTATTTGATGGCATGGAGATCGTCAATGCGGCCCATGTGGATGTGGAGAAGGAAATCTTCAATCCATACTGCGGGATCTGTTGTTCCATCATATGATTCAATGTTTACGGGTTTAAACCCTTCTGGGAACTGGTTCTCCATTACCTCATCAGTGAAGCATAAGGGGTGTGCGGCGCCTCTGTATCCGAGGACATCACGACGCAATTCAAATGAAGTTTGTATGTGGTTTTCGGCCCTGGTGAGGTTATGCCTGTCAGGCCAAGATTGACGCTTGTCTTCTCATGTTGGGGCACGCCCACTTGATCTGTAGATTGATCTGATTTGGCCTGCTCTATTACTCAGTGTCGGTGGGAACGACACCTATGGGATCACAAGAATCCCTACTACAGTTGCGGGGCGCGGGGTCGTGAGAAGAGCGAATCAAACAGATAGCACACGGTTCGTTTATCCAGGTTCGGGCCGCGAGGATGCGTAAAACCCTACTCCTGCTTTGGTGGATTGTATATCTATGTTCTTGAGCTAGCTATGGGGCGTGAGGAGCTCCAAAAAGCCGAATCCTCCTCCTGGTCGCCTCGGGCCTCCTTTTATAGGAAAGAGGTTGCCACAGTGGCACACAGGAGGTGGAAAGGGTACAATGATGTGAGCTTATCCCTTGCATTACATGACAAGGCGCATTTAATGCGTCTTTCCCAAGTGTCCTTGCTTTATGGGGGATGGTGGCGAGCCCTGTCTCGTCCGTCATCGCTCCCTCTCGTGTCGACACGCGCCCTGGCCAGCGGCGCCCGCGGTGCCATGTAGGCAGGCAGGCAGCTGAGGTGGCGCAGTGGTGGGTCTCCACGAAGATCTGCATGCCGCCACGCAGGTGCCTGCCCAGCTGGTTGGGTCGGCAGCTGCATGCGAACGGTGGTGGAGGTTTGACTGGCGTGGGCCTGATGGTGGCCCTATGGGTGTTCTTGGCAATGGCCTTGCCGGGGCCCCGGCAAGGGTCTTGTCATGGCACATGCTGTCATCCCCGGCAAGGCTCTTGCCGGGGGCCTTGTGTTCCTCCTTGGCTGGGATCCCGCCAAGGATCATCATCTTCTAAAGGGTGTATCTGATCTTGAATGTCTTCACAAAGATCCGCATGCCACCATGGGGATGTCTCCCGAATCCTTGCCCCATGGGGGCAGTGGACTCAAGGGTGACTCACTCCATAGGTGTGGGGCGAGCTGCCACGGCAAGGGTCTTGCCTGGTTTGCTAAAACCGCCTCCCGGTAAGGATCTTGCCGGGGGGTCCTCTTCATCTCCTTTGCTCTTTGTGGTCTTGGTCTTGGTGTCGTTCTGCTTCTCCTGAGCTTCGGTCTTACCTTGGCTCACCTCCCTTGCCTTGCTCAGTGTGGTGGTGCCCGTGGCTCAGACTGTCCATGCACAGTTATAGGGGTACAAAAAGTGTACCCCTCTTTTTGTACACCGACAGGAGCCCCCGGGCCTAGGCCACACGTAAGCGCAATCGCGTCGTTGGGCTAGGCCCAAAAATGGTGTGCGGGCAGGCAGGGCGGTTTTTACCGCGGTAAGTCTCTTCGCGCGCTGCGCTTCCCATGCTTCCCGCGCGTGGCGCAGCATGGGGAGGCGTGTGTGACGTGGGCGACATGCATGGGGCTGAGCTCTGCATGCATGCGTCACGTCGTAGTAAAGGGGGCAGTTCGCGCCTTCCCCATAAACGGAGGGAGGCGTGGAGGCGCGGCCCATTTACTGAATGGGGCCAAGGCGTCCACTCCCCACGATCACGGGGTGGGGAGAGGTCGCCTCACCCGTCGCCTCGGTCCTGCATGCCTGCCACGTGGCTCTCATGCGCTTGGGGTGGCGAACGGTGGAGGCGGGAAACCGGGCCACCGCGGGCTGGGGCGGCGGGTCGGTCCCAGTTCCCTGCGCCTTCCGCGTCTTGATTGGCTGAGCGGGGCGGCCGAGCCCCCACTCCGCATTCTTTTCATCTCCTCTTTCCTTCAGCTTCTGCTCCCCCCTTCCATCCGCCATGGAGAGAGGGAATCCTGGTCCTTCAACGGTGGCGGCGAGGGTCGCCGCTCGACAATGCGTCCCTCCTTCTCCTGCACCCGCGGTGGCAGAGCCAGCCGCGAGGGGAAGGGGGAGGGGGTGAGGCCGTGGGCGAGGCCGAGGCACTCGGGGAAGAGGAGGACGGGGCGGCGCGCCGGCCTCGCCTCCGCCAGCAGTTCCACCCCCCATGGAGGGCCACGTTGGGGATGAGCCTTGCGAGTTCTTCGTCAGGCTGCACCGGCCGCCTCGCCGTCGCCTTCGCCTCCCGACTCCATTCGCGCGGGAGATGGAGCTGGATCCGCCGGAGTCGCTGCAGCTGCACATGAGGGGCTGTGGGATCAGCGGCACGCGGGTCCGCGTCGACTTCCCCGCCCCTCACATGATGTATCTTTGTCGGGGATGGAAGACATTTGCTCATCCACCGCTTGACGGAGGGGCTCACTCTCCATTTTAAGCTGATGGAGGGTGGCCTTCTCTCCGTCAAGGTCTTCGGGTGTTTTGGGACCCGTGCAAGGTGCTGCGTGGAGAGCTCTTCTGATAGTGAAGACTCCTCCTCGGGCGGGAGTGACGAGGAGGATGGCGGCAGCAACGACGAGGGTAGTAGGCGGCAGGATGACGGGTCTGATTAGGTGTCGGGCGCCACTCTGTGCGGCACCGGCGACCACATCATCCGTGTCGCCGGCTCCCTGAAGTTCTCGGGGTCGTCTCCTTGGGCAGCTGGCGTTGGGAGGCTGCGGAAGAGGAAGAGGGCGGGTGGCAAGGCCGTCAAATCGAGTACGCGGGCACCGACGCCTTCGACGCGTGCCGACGTCCTTCCGCCTCATCTTCGAGCTCTGCTTCCAGCGCTGCCATCACCATCCAGCCTTCGGACGGCCACCGAGATGTTCTCTTGGTGTATTCTGCTACCCGTAGCTCGCCTAGGTGCCCCTTTTGCCCTTTTCGCCTCCTTGACCTGCCTCCTGAGGAGAGGGACAAGAAAGGGATTACGGGCACCTTATCTCTTTTTAGTTTGTAAGCCTTCGGGCCTTAGCTGAATTTAAAACATGTAATCCCATCATTCATGTTTTTCATTCCCTATGGACTGTACCTGAGTGGAATGTTTTTAATGAAAAAGGGATGCTTGCCGGGTCATTTGTTTGTGGGTAGAACCCACGACAAGGAGTAAATCCTTGATATCTTCAAGATAAACATTTCCTTGCCCGGCAACAGGCCTTGCCATCTCCCCACTTCGCTCGACCTTCCTCACGCCTTTGGCGGAGGCAGGGATGAGGCGGGTTCTGGCTCCTTGTTTCATCCTTTTGCTGCTGCGACTACGACCAAACTTGGCCCCAAGAACGAGCCCTAGGGCCTAGAGTTATGGGAGCACGGTAGCTTAGGGGAAAACGAGGTTTCACATACCTCAGTCCATAATGGAATGCATGGTAAGGGATGAAGAACTTATCTGAAGATGCAGCCCCCGGCAACCCTGGTTCGCCGTGGGTGAATCTTTGCTCTTGCAGCCACCGGCAATGCTGGCTTGCCGGGGGCTAGATGCTGGTCTGTTCATCTTCTTCGCCCCCCCCCCAAGTGGTTCGGCACGGATATCCGTGTGTCCTGTGAACCAAAGAAGACAAAAGAAAGACAAACAGATGCACACTCGACCTCTAAGCTAGGGGTTAGTCGCCGCTAAGCACTATCAACCCTAACCAAGGACGAGACTCGACCTAGCATGCATGCTATAACTTATGGCGCCAGCGCTTCATTTATTTATGCTCAGGGTCTGTGCCTGGCTTTGTATAAAGGGTTACATGCATCATCGGCAATGCTTGTAGAAAAGGTGGCTTGCTGGGGGGGGGGGGGAAGCCGCGCCTCACGGGTAAAACTTGTGAAGATGCTCAATATTCCAGGAGTTACTCACCGGAACGGCATCTTCGGTCTCCAGGCGGACTGCGCTGGGCCTGGTGACTCGTATTACCCGATAAGGGCCTTCCCACTTTGGCGTCAACTTGTTGGAATTCTTGGCCGATTGAACGCGCCGAAGGACAAGGTCGCCTTCCTCAAGGCTTCGGGCATGAACCTTGCGGCTATGGTAGCGGCGCAAGGCTTGCTGGTAGCGTGCTGCTCTCACAGCCGCCCGAAGACGATCTTCCTCAAGGAGCATTGCGTCATCTTGCCGTAGTTGCTCTTGCTCAAGCTCATCATAAGCGAGCACTCGAGGTGACCCATATATGAGTTCAGTGGGGAGAACTGCTTCTGCCCCGTATACTAGGGCAAAGGGTGTCTGGCCGGTGGCTCGATTTGGCGTCGTCCTGATCGACCAAAGAACCGTCGGCAACTCATCAATCCAGCGCCTTCCACTCTTGTGCAGCCTGTCAAAGGTCTTGGTCCTTAAGCCTCGCAGTACTTCAGCGTTTGCCCTCTCAGCTTGACCATTGCTTCGTGGGTGAGCAACGGAAGCAAAACAGACTTTGCTGCCGAGGTCTTGGATATATTGCATGAAGGTGCGGCTTGTGAAATGTGTGCCGTTGTCGGTGATGACCCTGTTGGGTACACCAAAACGGCACACTAGTCCCTCGAAGAACTTGAAGGCTGACTGAGCTGTGACCTTCCTAACTGCCTCCACCTCCGGCCACTTTGTGAAGTTGTCGATTGCAATGTACAAGTACTCAAAGCCCCCGACAGCGCGGGGGAAAGGGCCCAGTATGTCGAGCCCCCAGACCGAGAAGGGGCAGGAGAGAGGAATGGTTTGAAGGGCTTGAGCTGGCTGATGAAGCTTCTTTGAATGGAACTGACACGCTTCACACCTGGTGACTAGTGTCGTCGCATCCTGGAGGGCGGTGGGCCAGAAGAAGCCTTGCCGAAATGCCTTGCCGGCAAGGGCCCTTGACCCGATGTGGGATCCACATATGCCTCTGTGTATCTCTGCCAACAGCTTCAGTCCTTCCTCCCGAGGGATACACTTCAATTTCACACCGTTCGGCCTCTTCCTATACAGGACGTCATCGACGAACTGGTACATGGTAGAGCGACGGGCTACTTTTTCCGCTTCTTCCTGCTCTTCACGAAGTTCCCCTGTTTGGAGGAATCGGACGGTATGCTGTGCCCACGCTGGAGCCTGGGGCTCGACGGTGGACTAAAGGCATTTCCTCCGCTATGGGCGCGGCTGTCTCGACCGCAAGATCTTGAGGCTTCGCCAGAGCTAGCCATCCCGTGGCGGGTTTAGTGTCCCCGGCAACATCCTTGCCGGCGGCTCCGAGCAGCTCGGCGGGAAAGTACTTGCCGGGTCCTAATTTCTTCCTCTTGTTCTGCTCTGTTGATGGATCAACGGATATTTGAGTTAGCTGGAGCACAAAGGTACCTGGTTCCACAGGTAGCTTAAGGGCAGCGCGTTTTGACAGGTAATCGGCGACATCGTTCTCCGCTCGGGGAACGTATTCAGCCTGTATACTGTCGAAATGCTCTTCCAGCTTTCTCACTTCATCGACGTAGGCCTTCATCAACGGGCTCTGGTAGTCCTTGTTGACTTGCTTGACAACGAGCTGCGAGTCGCCCCTGACGACGAGCTTCTTGATTCCGAGGTCCGCCGCGATCCTAAGACGGGCAAGCAGCCCTTCATACTCTGCCGTATTGTTTGTTGACACCTCCCTGGGGAAGTGCATCTGGATCACGTACTTGAGGTGATCTCCGGTGGGCGTGACAAGAAGTACGCCAGCCCCGCGCCGTGTAAGGAGAAAGCTCCATCAAAGTACATGATCCAACTACAACTTGCCTCCTTGCCGGGGAGAGCAGTCTCTTGGGCTTCTTTGTCAGGCGTTGCGGTCCATTCTGCAATGAACTCCGCCAGGACTTGGCTCTGAATCGTCGAAGTACTTTCAAACTTGAGGCCAAAGCTGGACAGCTCTATTGCCCATTCCACAATTCTTCCCGTTGCATCTGGATTGTGCAATATCCATTGCAGAGGGAGGCGAGTGACGACAGTGATCTCGTGTGCCTGGAAGTAGTGATGCAGCTTCCTCGAGGCCATAAGAAGGCCGAAGAGCAGTTTCTGCACGCCGGAGTACCTTGATCTAGCTCCCTGCAGGAGGGAACTAACAAAGTAGACCGGGTGCTGCATCATTTTCTTCTTCGGCGGCACTTCAACTGGCTATGTCGTCTCTGCATTGGTGGTGTCGGGCTCTGTCGCTGCCATTACCTCGTCGTCAACCTCTCTCTGCGCCACTAGTGCAGCGCTGACCACCTGGTTCGTTGCCGCCAGGTATAGCAGCAACGGCTCCTGTGGCCTAGGCACAACTAGTATTGGCGCGGAGGAGAGGTACTTCTTCAAATCTTGCAATGCTGCTTCGGCTTTGGGCGTCCACTCCATCGGGCCTGCTTTTTCAGGATCTTGAAAAAGGGAAGGGCGCGCTCGGCAGACTTGGAAATGAATCTGCCCATGGAGGTGACGCAACCAGCAAGCCGACGCACATCCTTGATTCGCTTGGGTGCTTCAATCTGCTCTATAGCTTTGATCTTGTCCGGATTGGCCTCTATCCCACGCTGTGATACAAAGAACCCGAGAAGCTTGCCGGACGGGATGCCAAAGACGCACTTCTCAGGGTTCAGCTTGAGATTGATCTTGCGCAGGTTTGCAAATGTTTCTTGCAAATCCGGTATGAGGGTTGCCCTGTCCTTGGTTTTGACCACTATGTAATCCATATAAGCTTCCATATTTCTATGGAGCTGGGGTTCAAAACCAATCTGGACCGCCCTTGCAAACGTCAAAGCAGCACTCTTCAGCCCGAAAGGCATCCGCATGAAACAATACATACCACATGGGGTGATGAATGCTATTTTCTCTTCGTCTTCTCTTGTCATGAAGATCTAGTGGTAGCCAGAGTAGGCATCGAGGAATGACAACAGATCACACCCAGCTGTGGAGTCAACAATTTGGTCGATGCGCGGCAATGGGAAGGGGTCCTTAGGACAAGCCTTATTGATATCTGTGGAATCAATACACAGCCTCCACTTCCCATTAGCCTTGCGCACCACGACCGGATTGGCCAACCACGTTGGATGGAGCACTCCTCTTACCAAACCCGCTGCTTCCAGTTTCCGGATCTCCTTTGTGATGAACTCTTGTCGTTCCAAAGCTTGCTTTCTGACCTTCTGCTTGACGGGCCGCGCATGAGGACAGACAACAAGGTGGTGCTCAATCACCTCCCTGGGAACGCCGGGGATGTCGGAAGCTTGCCATGCAAACACATCGACATTCGCCCGCAGGAAGGTGACGAGCGCGTCTTCCTATTTGTCGTCAAGGGTGGAGCTTATGGTGAAAGCCCCTCCTGTGCCGTCCTCATTCACAGAAACCTTCTTGGTTCCCGGCGGTATGGCCCTGGGCTTCTTGTTTCCACCGGTGGAGCTCTCTGGCACGTCCTCGATGGGAGCGCTACACTCCAAAGAGGTGCGCTTGCTGGAGTGGGTGTCTGAGGTCTCACCGGTCTTCTTCTTCTTCCCTCCCGGGGTCCCAGCGGCAGGAGCAAGTGCCCTAGTGGCGGCAACTACTGCAACTGCTTGCTGGTATAGTTGGTCAGCGCAAATCAGTGCATCTTTCTTATCGGAGGGGGTGGTGATGATCGTCACAGGTCCTGGCATCTTCAGGGTGTTGTAGGCGTAGTGTGAGGCCGCCATGAACTTGTCCAGCGCTGGGCGGCCAAGGATCCCGTTGTAAGGCAAGGGGATCTTGGCAACATCAAATACGATCCTCCCCGTCCTCTAGTTCAGATTGCTTCCAAAAGTCACGGGCAGCGTGACCTTTCCCTTAGGTTGGCTTCTTCCCGGGTTGACCCCCTGAAACGTGCCCGTCTCTTCGAGGTCTCCATCAGGAATCTGCAGTTTCTCGATCACGGCAAACGAGATCAAGTTCAGACCGGCCCCGCCATCGACTAGCATCTTTGTCACCTTGAGGTTGCGTATTGTTGGTGAAACCAACAATGGCAAGCACTCGATCGCAGTAGTGCGATCAGGGTGATCCTCAGTGTCAAAAATGATAGGTGTGCTGGACCACTTCAGTGGCATTTGGGCATCAAACGACGGCTCTGCCGCTGTAATCTCTCGCGCCCACTGTTTAAGCTGGCGGTGAGAAGTATGTAGCGAGGCACCACCGTCGAAGCACATGGCCTCTGTAGCTTTCTGAAACTCTTGGTCGCCGGATTCGTCGTCCTCTTCGTGATCGTCGTCTTCTGGCTTTTTGTCACGGCCCCGGGCGGGCCTCTCCTGTTGTTTATCCTTGCCGCGACGGCCCGCCTGGCCGTCACGCTTCTTGCTGGACCCCTTAGCACCGTCTTGGCCCTTTGCCTTGTCCCGCCTCTCATATTTAGCCCTCTGCTTCTCAGCGAGGAGCTAAACCTGTCGGCAGTCTTGGAGAGCATGGCCTTTGGTGCGATGGATCTTGCAGTATCGCTTGTCGGAGTTTCCTGGCTTCTCGGCAATCGCCAAGGCCCGGCAGGCGACACATCCGGCAATTTCCTTGCCGGGGTCATCTGCCTTGGTTTTCTTGGTGGAGCCGGTGTCATCAAATCCCTCGGCGGCAAGCACGGCTTTACCTTTGCGCTTCCTGTTGCGGCGCCGGCCCTTCTTCGCCGGGGCGGCAGTATCTTCATCTGAGGAGTCGGTTTCCACGCCGGCGTCTTCGCCGGGGTACTTCCTTCCCTCTTCAGCCCGGGCACATCTATCAGCAAGAACATAGAGTTCTGCTACATCTTTCACCTTGTTCATTGCCAGCTCTTCGCGCATCTTGCGGTTACGCACGTTCTGATGGAACGCGCTGATGATGGCGGAAGGGTGAACATCAGGGATATTGTACTGTATCCGGCTGAACCTCTGTATATACTTGCGGAGACTCTCGCCTCCCTTCTGGGGAATGACGTGCAGGTCGCTCGCCTGGCCATGGGCTTGGTGGCCTCCAGTAAAGGCGCCCACAGACTCATGGCACAAATCCGGCCAGGAGGAAATAGAGTCTACCAGCAAGTGCATCAACCATGACATGGCGTTGGGTTTAAGAGCCAACGGAAAGTAATTCGCAAGCACCTTATCGTCGCGGGCTCCGGCAGCTTGCATCGCAATGGTGTAGATGCTGAGGAACTCAGACGGGTGGGTCTTGCCGCTATACTTTTCGCCCACGTCAGGTTTGAAGGTGCGGTGAGTGGGCCACTGGAACTACCGTAGCTCACCGGTAAAAGCCGGACAACCTACCTCGCAAGGTAGGCCTCTAGGGCTCTCCGGTGCCGGGTGGTTCACAGCAGGCCCTGCTCGCCTGTCTGACTGGTGGCGCGCTCCACGCCGGCGCTCGATAGTGGTTCGAGCGTCTTCATGTTCTCGTTCCCGAAGGACTTGGCGCTGGTCATAGTGGGTCCGCAGGTCGGACGACGCTATGGAGATTTCGTCGCCCATAACGTCGCGGCGGGCTGGCGTCCATGGTACCGGGCGAGGAGGAGGTGAGTGCACCGTGGTCGCGGCACCGCCGGCTTTCCTGCCACTGGTGCGTGGGACTCCAGCGGAGCATCGACCCGGGGGCTCCACCGGACTCGGTTCGTCTTTGTTGTCCACCGCAACAAGGCTTCGGATAGTGGGTCTCCATTCGTCGAGTTTCCCCGTAGTGGGAGGAAAATCGAGGAGCAACTGCGCGAACGCCAAGGCTTCTGCTGGCGTTGGTGACAGCGAAACCTGCACGGATCACGACGCGCTTCGACTTCTGACCATGTCAGAAGGAGCTCTATCACGACCCCGCGGTCGCATGCCATCTTCACCAGCGCCTCGGCGAGCGGGTGGGTCTTCTACCTCCCGGGAGTGGCGCTCGAGGCTCTTCCCGCGGCGACACCCAGGGTCTTCGGCATGATTACGCCATTTGTCGCGCGCCGCTTGAGAGGAGCGCGCCGTCGGCACCGGCGTGGGAGTCTTGGAGGCCCTCGCATCGCCTTCGGGCGGGGTGGCGGCGATCTTGGAAGGCCCCGCGCCACCCGCGGAGGGCCTGGCTCCGTCTTTGGATTTGGCGGCATGCGGCCCGTTACCAGGCGCACGAACATCGCCGCCTCCCAAACTCCGGCTGCTGGGATGGTGTTGGTGTTCGCGAACGGCGCCCCGGGTCCTTTCTGTGACCGGTCTGCTGCTCGCCCGCGTCGGGACGGGATGTCCAGCTTCCGACGGGCCAACCGCGACCGTCGTCTTCTTCTTGGGCGCCATGACGATGAAGAAGCGTTGAACTAACTGCTAAAGCCGATTCTCATAACTATGCCCCCTACCTGGCGCGCCAAAGATGTCGGTGGGAACGACACCTATGGGATCACAAGAATCCCTACTACAGTTGCGAGGCGCAGGGTCGTGAGAAGAGCGGATCAAACAGATAGCACACGGTTCGTTTATCCAGGTTCGGGCTGCGAGGATGCGTAAAACCCTACTCCTGCTTTGGTGGATTGTATATCTGTGTTCTTGAGCTAGCTATGGGGCGTGAGGAGCTCCAAAAAGTCGAATCCTCCTCCTGGTCGCCTCGGGCCTCCTTTTATAGGAAAGGGGTTGCCACAGTGGCACACATGAGGTGGAAAGGGTACAGTGATGTGAGGTTATCCCTTGCATTACATGACAAGGCGCATTTAATGCGTCTTGCCCAGGTGTCCTTGCTTTAACGGGGACGGGGGAGAGCCCTGTCTCGTCGTCACCGCTTCCTCTCGTGTCGACACGCGCCCTGGCCAGCGGCGCCCGCGGTGCCATGTGGGCAGGCAGGAAGCTGAGGTGGCGCAGTGGTGGGTCTCCAAGAAGATCCGCATGCCGCCACGCAGGTGCCTGCCCAGCTGGTTGGGTAGGCAGCTGCATGCGAACGGTGGTGGAGGTTTGACTGGCGTGGGCCTGATGATGGCCCTACGGGTGTTCTTGGCAAGGGCCTTGCTGGGGCCCCGGCAAGGGCCTTGCCGTGGCGCCTGCTGTCATCCCCGGCAAGGCTCTTGCCGGGGGCCTTGTGGTCCTCCTTGGCTGGGATCCCGCCAAGGATCATCATCTTTTAAAGGGTGTATCTGATCTTGAATGTCTTCACAAAGATCCGCATGCCACCACGGGGATGTCTCCCGAATCCTTGCCCCATGGGGGCAGTGGACTCAAGGGTGACTCACTCCATAGGTGTGGGGCGAGCTGCCATGGCAAGGGTCTTGCCGGGTTTGCTAAAACCTCATCCCGGCAAGGATCTTGCCGAGGGGGTCCGCTTCGTCCCCTTTGCTCTTTGTGGTCTTGGTCTTGGCGTCGTTCTGCTTCTCCTGAGCTTCGGTCTTACCTTGGCTCACCTCCCTTGCCTTGCTCAGTGTGGTGGTGCCCGTGGCTCAGAATGTCCGTGCACAGTTATAGGGGTACAAAAAGTGTACCCCTCTTTTTGTACACCGACATTCAGGTCTTGTCGTAGATCATAGGTGTATCCTGGAGCCGCTGTCTCTCTGCCCTTACAGCGAGGTGGTGCGGGTTGGTGTTCGGCGTGGGTGGTTGCTTTGTCACGCCCACATGGTGGCCGATTTGGTTCATCAGCGCGGTCATGTTTTGACGGGTTTGGCTTGACGGCCTCGTCGTCGAATTGTGGCAGTAGCCGGCGCTTCGGATAAGTTTTTGTTGGGCGTTGAAGGCCATATTCTTCGGCAGCTAGGACCTGCATCCATCTGTCATTGAGCGTATCCTGTTCAGCTTGGAGCCGTTGCTGCTGCTTTTTAGGCTTCTCCCAGTGGCGATTAGCTGGCGCTTAAAGCGCTCCTACTCGAGTGGTTCCTCTAGCACGATGAAGTCTTCGTCGCTGAGGCTCACATCGTCTTCGGAGAGCGGTAGATAATTACTGTCCTCTGAGTCCTCGTTCCCGACCGGATTGTCGGGGTTAACTTGCCCCTGTCGGATCGTGCGTTCTGGCAAACCCTTGAGGTTTGAACACTGGGGTGCGCATGAAGATCTCTCTCTCTCTCTCTCTCTCTCTCTCTCTCTCTCTCTCGCTCGCTCACTCGCTCACTCTCGCAATGATCTCTAGGTATAGCTCGCCAAACCCAAGGAATAACAGACACGAGACTTTATACTCGTCCGGGCCACCGTTGTGGTGTAATACCCTACTCCGGTGTGGTATGGTGGATTGCCTCATAGGCTGAGGATGAACTAGTACAATGGATTGAACAACCTCCTGAGGAGAGGTGTTCTTGAGCTCGATGAGCTGGTGAGGTGGCCTTGATGGAGTGGATCTGATCCAAGATGTGTCGATCCTTGACTATGGTGGTGGCTAGCCCTATTTATAGAGGCCCTGGTCCTCTTCCCAAATGTTTAGGCGGGAAGGGATCCCACAACGGCCAATTTTGAAGGGAGACAACTAGTGCAAGTTATCCTGACAAAAGGTGGTCTTCGCCTGCCAAAGGCTCTGGTGGTGACACCGCCGTGGGTTCCGCGGTGACCTCTGTCCTGCCGTCCTGCTGGTCTTGGTCTTGTTCCACCGTTATGGAAAGCTTTGCTTGATGCCTCAGGACTCCTCTCCTGCGCTTGCCCCTTTAGCACCAAAGAGGAAACTAGCACCCTGCGCCCGCTGGCGCCCGTCTGGCCTTGGTCGTCACGGCTCACGTCACGCGGACCTCACGAGGTGCACCTTGCATAGATATCTCCGCTCCTCAGGAGCCAGCCTAGGGAGGCTGCCCCCAGGAGGTCTTGGCATCGTCCGCCTCATAAGGCTTGGCCCCTCGCGAGGATCTTTAGTGGTTGCTGACGAAGATGGGCCGTACCAGGCCGCTGGATGAGCCACGCCCTGGGCCGCAGGCAGGCAGGTCTGGGTACCCCCGTTCCCAGGACGCCGACAATCCCTCCTCCACATCGTCTTGTTTGGACATGGGCTCGACGGGGGCTTTGGGGTCTTCAGCACCCTCCGGAGTGTTATCATCTCCGGTGTCGGTATTGCTATCTTTTTCGCGACGTGATTTTGAGCGGCGCCACTGACGTCGACGCTTTGGAGGTGCTTCAGCAGATTTGTCCTCAACCGGATCCTTCCTGCCATCATCGTCATCCTCTTTGGGTGTATCCACCATATACACGTCATATGTGGAGGTGGCCGTCCAACATCTGGTAAGCGGCGGGTCCTGGCCTTGTTCTTCTCCGGCATCATCGTCCATGCCGTCGATGTCTTCGGAGGCGTAGTCTAGCATGTCGGTTAATCTTCGACAGTGGCTATGAAGTGGGTGGTGGGTGGGACGTAAAATTCCCCGCTCTTAGTCCCCAGTCTGGGTTGGGCGTAGTTCGGAAGTGATTCCTTTGTAATGGCGAGGGATCACATTAAGTCCAGAGCCTTGTTTAAGAGCGAGGTTTGGACGTGGAAGCGAGAGTCCGCGGGGTTGGCCGGAGTGAAAGCGTCCTAGCCCTGCCTACTTGGCATGGACCTCGAGAGTTCGAATCTGGAATCCGGGGGTGAGTCCGGCCTTTCAATGATAGGGGAACCTGGACTGATTCTGAGTCCGCCATGGACACGATCGTCTGCGGCTCCTCGATAATGCGGTTTTGCAATGGAGAGTCTGGTGGGCTCCACACTCCCATCTTCGGACCTGATGGTTTGCTCCGAATCTAAGTCCAGAGCGATGGTTGAGGCCGCGGAACCTTCGAAGATCAAGTCTCCTCTGATATCAGCGACATAGTTTAGCTTCCCAAAACTGATATGGTGACCAGGGGCGTAGCTGTCGATCTATTCAAGGTGACCAATTGAGTTGGCATGCAGTGCGAAGCCGCCGAATACGAAAATTGGGCTAGGGAGGAAAGTCTCCCCCGATACAGCCATCGAACCTTCTGTCGACGGCACAGTGGAACTCTCAATGAAAGCACCAATGTCGGTGTCAAAACCGGCCGTTCTCGGGTAGGGGGTCCCGAACTGTGCGTCTGAGGATCGAAGGTAACAGGAGACAAGGGACACTATGTTTACCCAGGTTCGGGCCCTCTTGATGGAGGTAATATCCTACTTCCTGCTTGATTGACTTTGATGAGTATAGGAGTTACAAGAGTTGATCTACCCGAATCGTAATGCTTAAACCCTAGATGCCTAGCTTGTATGATTATGATTGCCTCTATGGAGTAAACCCTTCGGTTTATATAGACACCGGAGGGGCCTAGGGTTGTACAGAGTCGGTTTACAGAGAAAGGAATCTTCATATCCGAACGCCAAGCTTGCCATCCATGCAAAGGAGAGTCCCATCCAGACACAGGGGAAGGCCTTCTATCTTGTATCTTCACGGCCCATCTGTCCAGCCCATGTCACATATCCCGGACGCCCGGGGACCCCCTAATCCAGGACTCCCTCACCCCTTCCCCAGGAGACCGTTGGGCGCGAGCTGGACATGGAGGCAGCGGCGGAGATCGACGAGCACCAGCCGTAGTAGTACTCTTTGTTTTGTTTAATTAAGAGCGCTGGTCTTTAATTTGTTAGAGTAATGTTTAGATCAGCTAGCTCTGTTTAGTTGCTGAACTTGGTCGATTAAGAAGTGTGGGTGTGATGTAGTCTCCTTTGTGTACCCAAATTATGCAATGACATGGATGACCACTGTAACCAGGGAAATTCGAACCAAAATTTTTGACGTTCAAACTCATCACACACGGTTTAAGCTATCTGAATCATTTGTGATGTTCACATATCATACACAATTCTGAATAAGGGACCATGTCAGATGACACTTTGTGCGCTAGTTTTTTCGCTGAAGTGATTCCAAAATTTTGGCTTCCGCGGAAATATCTACCTTCCCCCTCCCCCTTTGCAAAATCCACATTTCCCCTGTTTCCGCCTTCCTTTCCAAGTTGAAACCTTCACTCCTGTCTTGCAGCGCCGCCTCCTCGCCGGTGACCCTCCTTCACGCTACTCAGCCTCGCCTATCTAGGCAGGTAATCCACACCCGACCCCCATCCTCCTCCTCCTTCCACATCCCACATGCCCCGAGCGCCGGCGCGACACCTTCCACCCAAATCACTAACCCCTCCACCACATAAGTGCCGCCCTAAGCCATGGTGTGCGCAGTATAGCCAGGATCTGAAGGAGCATTTGGCAGTGGAGAAGCAAATTGCGGCCGCACGCGTGTATGAGGTCGCGATGGATGCCATTTGTGTCGTCCCCCAAATCTTGAGGAGCACGTCGCATTCGAGGCCACCGTCGACGCCTCGCGCGCCGATGACGCGACGCAGTTGGCTGTTTGGTTCAATTCTGTAATGTGATGTTCAATGGTTGTGGGTGCATTCTGTTATTGTATACCATGTGAGAAATAAATCGAATTTGGCTGTACTAAATACATGAGAAACAAATACAATTGCTATATTTCCAAGTCGTTAAGCATGCTTGGTTTGGTTAATTGTCTGATCTTCTATTATGAGTATGTTATATTGTGCAATGTGGTGCTCAGTTAACATTTGGTTCATTTGTTGTGGTGTTTAGTTAACTCTTTTGCTTGGTTCAATTCTGCAATGCGATGTTCAATTGTTATGGGGTGCATTATGTTATTGTATACCATGTGAGCAATATATTGAATTTGGTTGTACTAAATACATGAGAAACAAATACAATTGCTATATTTCCAAGTTGTTAAGCATGCTTGGTTGGTTTAACTGTCTGATCTTCTATAAGGAGTATGTTATATTGTGCAATGTGGTGCTCAGTTAATGTTTGGTTCATTTGTTGTGGTGTTTAGTTAACTGCTTGGTTCAATTCTGCAATGCGATGTCCAATTATCGTGGGTAGAATTTTGTATTGTTGTGCATGTGAGGAATAAATCGAATTTGGCTGCACTTAATACATGAGAAACATATACAAGTCCTAGATTTCCTAGTTCTTAATCATGCTTGGTTTGGATAAATGGGTTTTCCATGTGGCTTGAATTAATCTGATGAATCTGCAATGTGCTTATTTTTCATCAACATATTTTACTGATAGCATGCAAACCCTTACTGAACCTGATGACTAACTACCTTATATGTGTTACAGGGAAACAATGGGAAGCACCAAGGTTTACAATCAAGGTTAGCACGTGCATCGTACGTTGTCTAATAGCACATTATTGTGCAATTGCAGGAACCTTTCTAATATTTAGGTTTTTAACAATTTGGTCTTGCACATGTAGGTCCTGCTGTCAGAGGTTTTGACCCACTGTTCGACCCTTTTTGCATATGGGGAAATGAGTTGTCCATGAATATCAGCCAAGTCAAGAAACTCAGAAAGATTGTTAGGATAAAGAAATTAATGAGAAAAAACAACAAGATCTTTGTCTGCACAATGAACAAGACATCAGTTCACTACAGGATGGTACTAAATATTATACCTTGCCTTTTTTATTCCTTTGCCCTATTTCCAATATAGAGAAGATATTTATGCACATCCTTGTTTTCAGGCCTTTCCAAAGCAGTTCACTGATGATCACCTCTCAAACCACCTCTATGGTCAGGAGGCGAGGAAGGTATTCATACAACACCCACGGTTCAATATTGAAGTGTTCCTGAAGAGGACGAAGGATGGACGGTCAATCATCCACAGGCACTGGCCTAAAGTTACAAAGACCTTCAACATAAATGAAGGCTCAATATTCGCTTTCTGCTTCAGCGGTTTTCCATGAGATACATCTGTCTATGTACCGTCTATGATCCTAATTTCGAAAGGTTATATATGTTGCATGTGAAACTTGGTGCTAGTGTAGTTGTGTAATGGGGTAGCTGAGTGCTAAAGCTATATGATGTTGTTCTCTGATGTATTTCAATTATGAAAATGAAATATATTGTGTTCTTAATATGAAATGTCAATTAGGTTAATAAATGGATTATTAATAATTGGATAATTAGCCTGCTAATTGGTTTTTTATTGCAAACGGTTATTGAGAAAACACCGTGTGTGATGCATTCAATAACACACACAGTTTCTAGGAATAAACCGTGTTGGATCAATGAACAATCACACACGACCTTCTCTTGAAAACTGTTTACGTTAGGCCACCTTGCGCAAATGTTTACGACATAAAAACTCTGTGATGGACAGCCTTTGCCACACAGTTTCTTCTACACACCGTGTGTGATGCATTCAATAACACAAAGGATAAAATTGTTAATATCGTTTGCAATGGCAACGCTATCACAAACGACTTAACGGGGAAAATTGTGTGTGATGTACCTGTGAACGGAAACGTTATCCTTGGAGCGACTGTGTGGGATGTACATACGAATGGAAACATTTAGCAGGGACTGACTGTGTGGGATGTACTTGCGACCCGAAACAATTTCGCCTGTATAATTATACTTTTTACCTCTACTATACGTATTTCCGTATTTGTGCGCTCGCTGGTCGCACACTGATACGTCTCCAACGTATCTATAATTTTTGATTGTTGCATGCTATTATATTATCTATTTTGGATGTTAATGGGCTTATTTATAGACTTTTATATTATTTTTGGGACTAACCTACTAACCCAAGGCCCAGTGCAAATTGTTGTTTTTTTTGCCTATTTCAGTGTTTCGCAGAAAAGGAATATCAAAAGGAATAAAACCTTCGGGAGAGTTATTTTTGGAACAAACATGATCCAGGGGACTTGGAGAGGACATCAAGAAATCAACAAGGAGGCCACGAGGCAGGGGGCGCGCCTACCCCCCTGGGCGCGCCCTCCACCCTTGTGGGCCCCTCGTGGCTCCACCGACCTACTTCTTCCTCCTATATATATCCATATACCCCGAAAACATCCAGGAGCACCACGAAACCCTATTTCCACCGCCGCAACCTTCTGTGCCCAAGAGATCCCATCTTGGGGCCTTTTCCGGAGCTCTGTCGGAGGGGGAATCGATCACGGAGGGCTTCTACATCAACACCATAGCGTCTTCGATGATGTGTGAGTAGTTTACCTTAGACCTTCGCGTCCATAGTTATTAGCTAGATGGCTTATTCTCTCTCTTTGGATCTCAATAAAATATTCTCCTCAATCTTCTTGGAGATATATTTGATGTAACTCTTTTTGCGTTGTATTTGTCAAGATCCGATGAATTGTGGGTTTATGATCAAGTTTATCTATGAACAATATTTGATTCTTCTCTGAAATCTTTTATGTATGATTGGTTATCTTTGCAAGTCTCTTCAAACTATCAGTTCGGTTTGGCCTACTAGATTGATCTTTCTTGCAATGGGAGAAGTGCTTAGTTTTGGGTTCAATCTTGCGGTGTCCTTTCCTAGTGACAGCAGGGGCAGCAAGGCACGTATTGTATTGTTGCCATCGAGGATAAAAAGATGGGGTTTATACCATATTGCTTGAGTTTATCCCTGTACATCATGTCATCTTGCCTAATGCGTTACTCTGTTCTTATGAACTTAATACTCTAGATGCATGCTAGATAGCGGTCGATGTGTGGAGTAATAGTAGTAGATGCAGAATCGTTTCGGTCTACTTGTCGTGGACGTGATGCCTATATACATGATCATGCCTAGATATTCTCATAATTATGCACTTTTCTATCAATTGCTCGATAGTAATTTGTTCACCCACAGTAATACTTATGCTATCTTGAGAGAAGTCACTAGTGAAACCTATGGCCCCGGGTCTATCTTTTATCTTATAAGTTTCCAATCTATTTTATTTCACAATCTTTACTTTCAATCTATGTCATAAAATTACCAAAAATATTTATCTTATTATTATTATCTCTATCAGATCTCACTCCCGTAAGGGACCGTGAAGGGATTGACAACCCCTTTATCGCGTTTGTTGCGAGGTTCTTATTTGTTTGTGTAGGTACGAGGGACTTGCGTGTAGTCTCCTACTGGATTGATACCTTGGTTCTCAAAAACTGAGGGAAATACTTACGCTACTTTGCTGCATCACCCTTTCCTCTTCAAGGGAAAACCAAGGCAGTGCTCAAGATGTAGCAAGAAGGATTTCTGGCGCCGTTGCCGGAGAGATCTATGCACAAGTCAAGACATACCAAGTACCCATCACAAACTCTTATCCCTCACATTACATTATTTGCCATTTGCCTCTCGTTTTCCTCTCCCCCACTTCACCATTGCCGTTTTATTCGCCCTCTTTTTTCTTCCTGCCTTTTGTGTGCTCATTCTTTTTGCATTTTGTTGCCATCATGTCTGAAACTGGGGAGGTTATTGTTGATAAGGATAATAATATGGAAAACCTTGATGCTATTGATGATCCTCTTGAAAATCCTACTATTTTACACACTAAAAAGTTTCGGATTGGTAGCGGTAATATTATTGGGAAGGCTGTTATTCAAGATTTCTTTACTTGTGACGATGCTTTACCCACCATGAGCGGGTCTATTCTTCATAAAACTAGTAGTCTCGCGGATGCTATATCTTTTCTCATAGTTGAACTTGAAATACAATTTTTACATATGCATCCTCCAATACAAAGGATTTTCCTAGAATTTTCTAATATTGAGCATTCTTCTGTTAAGCGAGCAGTGACCATCTTTTTAGCTCATGAGTTCAGATTTATAATAAAAGAGGCCAATGAAATTTTTGCGCATTATAGGGTGGATGTCGGCCGTCCTCCCATAGAAGCAATCCTTTTTTATCAAGAAGACATTATGCGTTTATGATCTTTAGATCATGTTGCTTTTAATGAAAACTTAGAAAAAAGGTTCCTACCGATGTTCTTGCTGACAGGATCTCTAAACTTAATGAAAATTTTGCTATCCAGAATAATGGGTTAGATTTTTCCCTTGAACAAAGGCTCATGACTTTTTGCCAAAAGAATGCTTATAATGATGAATTGGTTGTGCAATATGAGGGGCCAAAGGAGGAACCAATACCTCCTGAGCTTGATCTTGGGGACTTTTGTCCCATTAAATTTAGCACTTTTGATAACTTTTGCTTGCCACAAAGAAAGTTTGCTTCTGAACGTAGGGAGTATGAGATGAGTTTTCGCGATTTACCTAATCATTATCATGGCAATACCTAGATCTATTCTTGCTTTTATGCCTAGCTAGGGGCGTTAAACGATAGCGCTTGTTGGGAGGCAACCCAATTTTATTTTTGTTTCTTGCCTTTTGGTTCTTTTTAGTAATAAATAATTCATCTATAATTTGTTTATATGTGTTTTTATGCTTTTAATTAGTGTTTGTGCCAAGTAGAACCTTTGGGAAGACTTGGGGAAAGTCTTTGCGGTCTTGCTGGAAAAAACAGAAACTTTAGCGCTCACGAGATTTGCTTCCATTGTTTACTGGAGAGTGTTATTAGGTTGATTATTTTTGCAGATGATTAATAGATAAATTACTCACGTCCAGAAATTTATTTTAGAATTTTTGGGGTTACAGAAGTATTCGAAACCTACAGATTACTATAGACTGTTCTGTTTTTGACAGATTCTGTTTTTCGTGTGTTGTTTGCTTATTTTGATGAATCTATGGCTAGTATCGGAGGTTATGAACCATAGAGAAGTTGTAATACAGTAGGTTTAACACCAAAATAAATAAAGAATGAGTTCATTACAATACCTTAAGTGGTGGTTTGTTTTCTTATACTAACGGAGCTCATGAGATTTTCTGTTTAAGTTTTGTGTTGTGAAGTTTTCAAGTTTTGGGTAAAGATTTGATGGATTATAGAATAAGGAGTGGCAAGAGCCTAATCTTGGGGATTTACAAGGCACCCCAAGGTAAAATTCAAGGACAACCAAAAGCCTAAGCTTGGGTATGCCCCGGAAGGCATCCCCTCTTTCGTCTTCTTCTATCGGTAACTTTACTTGAGGCTATATTTTTATTCACCACATGATATCTGTTTTGCTTGGAGCGTCTTGTATGATTTGAGTCTTTGCTTTTTAGTTTAACACAATCATCCTTGCGGTACACACCTTTTGGGAGAGACACACATGAATTGGTACTCTATGTGCTTCACTTATATCTTTTGAGCTAGATAATTTGCTCTAGTGCTTCACTTGTATCTTTTAGAGCATGGTGGTGGTTTTATTTTATAGAAATTATTGATCTATCTTGCTTCAACTATATTATTTTCAGAGTCCTTAGAACAGCATGGTAATTTGCTTTGGTTATGAAACTAGTCCTAATATGATAGGCATCCAAGATGGGTATAATAAAAACTATCATAGAAAGTGCATTGAATACTATGAGAAGTTTTGATACTTGATAATTTTTTTCAGATATAAAGGTGGTGATATTAGAGTGTGCTAGTTGAGTAGTTGTGAATTTGAGAAATACTTGTGTTAAAGTTTGCAAGTCTCGTATCATGCACGTATGGTAACCGTTGTGTAACAAATTTGAAACATGAGGTGTTCTTTGATTGTCTTCCTTATGAGTGGCGGTCAAGGACGAGCGATGGTCTTTTCCTACCAATCTATTCCCCTAGGAGAATGCGCATAGTGCTTGTTTTTGATGACTTGTATATTTTTACAATAAGTATGTGAGTTCTTTATGATTAATGTTGAGACCATGGATTATACGCACTCTCACCTTCCATCATTGCTAGCCTCTTCGGTACCATGCATTGCCGTTTCTCACCTTGAGAGTTGGTGCAAACTTCGCCGGTGCACCCAAACCCCGTGATATGATATGCTCTATCACACATAAACCTCCTTATATCTTCCTCAAAACAGCCACCATACCTACCTATTATGGCATTTCCATAGCCATTCCGAGATATATTGCCATGCAACTTTCCGCCGTTTCATTCATGACACGCTTCATCATTGTCATATTGCTTTGCATGATCATGTAGTTGACATATTATTTGTGGCAAAGCCACCATGCATAATTTATCATACATGTCACTCTTGATTCATTGCCCTTCCCGGTACACCGCCGGAGGCATTCATATAGAGTCATATTTTGTTCTAGTATCGAGTTGTAATCATTGGGTTGTAAATAAATAGAAGTGTGACGATCATCATTAATAGAGCATTGTCCCAAATAAAAAAAGAGAAAGGCCAAAAAATAAAGGCCCAAAAAAAAGAAATAAAAAATAACTAAAAGGGGGCAATGCTACTATCCTTTTTCCACACTTGTGCTTCAAAGTAGCACCATGATCTTTATGATAGAGAGTCTCTTGTTTTGTCACTTCCATATACTAGTGGGAATTTTTAATTATAGAACTTGGCTTGTATATTCCAACAATGAGCTTCCTCAAATGCCCTAGGTCTTCATGAGCAAGCAAGTTGGATGCACACCCACTTAGTTTCTTTTGTTGAGCTTTCATACATTTATAGCTCTAGTGCATCCATTGCATGGCAATCCCTACTCCTTGCATTGACATCAATTGATGGGCATCTCCATAGCCCGTTGATTAGCCTCGTTGATGTGAGACTTTCTCTCTTTTTTTGTCATCTCCACATAACCCCTTATCATTATTCTATTTCACCCATAGTTCTATATCCATGGCTCACACTCATGTATTGCGTGAAAGTTGAAAAAAGTTTTAGATTACTAAAGTATGAAACAATTGCTTGGCTTGTCATCGGGATTGTGCAAGATGAGAGCATTCTTGTGTGATGAAAATGGAGCATGACCAAACTATATGATTTTGTAGGGATGAACTTTCTTTTGCCATGTTATTTTGAGAAGACATGATTTCTTAGTTAGTATGCTTGAAGTATTATTATTTCTATGTCAATATTAAACTTTTGTCTTGAATCTTTCGGATCTGAATATTCATGCCACAATAAATAAAATTACATTTAGAATTATGCTAGGTAGCATTCCACATAAAAAATACTATTTTTATCATTTACCTACTCGAGGACGGGCATGAATTAAGCTTGGGGATGCTTGATACATCTCCAACGTATCTATAATTTTTGATTGTTCCATGCTATTATATTATCTGTTTTGGATGTTAATGGGCTTATTTATACACTTTTGTATTATTTTTGGGACTAACCTACTAACCCAAGGCCCAGTGCAAATTACTGTTTTTTTGCCTATTTCAGTGTTTCGCAGAAAAGGAATATCAAACGGAATAAAACCTTCGGGGGAGTTATTTTTGGAACAAATATGATCCAGGGGACTTCGAGTGGACGTCAAGAAATCAACAAGGAGGCCACGAGGCAGGGGGCGCGCCCTCCACCCTCGTGGACCCCTCGTGGCTCCACCGGCCTACTTCTTCCTCCTATATATATCCATATACCCCCAAAACATCTAGGAGCACCACAAAACTCTATTTCCACCGCCGCAACCTTCTGTACCCAAGAGATCCCATCTTGGGGCCTTTTTCGGAGCTCCGCCGGAGGGGGAATCGATCATGGAGGGCTTCTACATCAACACCATAGCCTCTCTGATGATATGTGAGTAGTTTACCTCAGACTTCCAGGTCCATAGTTATTAGCTAGATGGCTTCTTCTCTCTCTTTGGATCCCAATACAATGTTCTCCTCGATCTTCTTGGAGATCTATTTGATGTAACTGTTTTTGCGGTGTGTTTGTTGAGATCCGATGAATTGTGGGTTTATGATCAAGTTTATCTATGAACAATATTTGATTCTTCTCTGAAATCTTTCATGCATGATTGGTTATCTTTGCAAGTCTCTTCGAATTATCAGTTTGGTTTGGCCTACTAGATTGATCTTTCTTGCAATGGGAGAAGTGCTTAGCTTTGGGTTATATCTTGCGGTGTCCTTTCCCAGTGACAACAGGGGCAGCAAGGCACGTATTGTATTGTTGGCATCGAGTATAAAAAGGATGAGATTTATATCATATTTCTTGAGTTTATCCCTCTACATCATGTCATCTTGCCTAATGCGTTATTCTGTTCTTATGAACTTAATACTCTAGATGCATGCTGGATAGCGGTCGATGTGTGGAGTAATAGTAGTAGATGCAGAATCGTTTCGGTCTAGTTGTTGCGGATGTGATGCCTATATACATGATCATGCCTGGATATTCTCATAATTATGCACTTTTCTATCAATTGCTCGACAGTAATTTGTTCACCCACTGTGATACTTATGCTATCTTGAGAGAAGTCACTAGTGAAACCTATGGCCCCGGGGTCTATCTTTTATGTTATAAGTTTCCATTCTATTTTATCTCGCAATCTTCACTTTCAATCTATATCATAAAAATACCAAAAATATTTATCTTATTATTATTATCTCTATTAGATCTCACTCTCGTAAGTGACCGTGAAGGGATTGACAACCCCTTTATCATGTTGGTTGCGAGGTTCTTATTTGTTTGTGTAGGTACGAGGGACTTGCGTGTAGTCACCTACTGGATTGATACCTTGGTTCTCAAAAACTGAGGGAAATACTTACGCTACTTTGCTGCATCACCCTTTCCTCTTCAAGGGAAAACCAACACAGTGCTCAAGAGGTAGCACACACGAACTCATTTTGCCAAGCGTGTGTGCGAGGAGGGCATATCCCTGACGGTTTCTAGCCCTAGAACATCGGTCCCACCGAGTTGTTCCAGTCGGTCCCACCAAGATTCCTAACGTTCACATGAACTGAATCGGTCTCACCGAGTACTTATATTCGGTCTGACCGAGTTGGATCAAATGTGTGTAACGGTTGGGTTTTGTGTGGAGGCTATATATACCCCTCCACCCCCTTCTCCACAAGAGAGAGAGAGACATCAGAACGTGCCTACACTTTCAGCTTACTTTTTCTGAGAGAACCACCTATTCATGTGTTGAGATCAAGATATACCATTCCTACCACAAGAATCTTGATTTCTAGCCTTCCCCAAGTTGATTTCCAATCAAACCATCTTTCCACCATATCCAAATTTATGAGAGAGAGTTGAGTGTTGGGGAGACTATCATTTAAAGCACAAGAACAAGGAGTTCATCATCAACACACCATCTATTACCATTTTGGAGGGTGGTGTATCCTAGATTGGTTAGGTGTCGCTTGGGGGCCTCCGACAAGATAGTGGAGTTGAACCAAGAAGTTTGTAAGGGCAAGGAGATCGCCTACTTCGTGAAGATCTACCTGAGTGAGGCAAGTGCTCCGTGGGTGATGGCCATGGTGGGACAGACAAGGTTGCTTCTTCGTGGACCCTTCGTGGGTGGAGCCCTCCGTGGACTCACGCAACCGTTGCCCTTCTTGGGTTGAAGTCTCCATAAACGTGGATGTACGATAATAGCGCCCATCGGAACGACGCCAAAATCTCCATGACATCATTGTGTTTGCACTCTCCAAACCCTTCCCTTTACCTTTGATACGTCTCCAACGTATCTATAATTTTTTATTGTTCCACGCTATTATATTATCAACCTTGGATGTTTTATATGCATTTATATGCTATTTTATATGATTTTTAGGACTAACCTATTAACCCAGAGCCCAGTGCCAGTTTCTGTTTTTTTTCTTGTTTTAGAGTATTGCAGAAAAGGAAAATCAAACGGAGTCCAATTGACCTGAAACTTCACGGAACTTATTTTTGGAACGGAAGCAATCCAGAAGACTTGGGGTGCACGTAAGGGAAGCAACGAGGAAGGAACGAGGTAGGGGCGCGCCCTCCACCCTCGTGGGCCCCTCGTGGCTCCCCTGACGTACTTCTTCCTCCTATATATATATATATATTCATATACCCGAAAAACATGCGGGAGCACAATAGATCGGGAGTTCCGCCGCCAGAAGCCTCCGTAGCCACCGGAAGCCAATCTAGACCCGTTCCTACACCCTGCCGGAGGGGGAATCCCTCTCCGGTGGCCATCTTCATCATCCCGGTGCTCTCCATGACGACGAGGGAGTAGTTCTCCCTCAGGGCTGAGGATATGTACCAGTAGCTATGTGTTTGATCTCTCTCTCTCGTGTTCTTGAGGTGGTACGATCTTGATGTATCGCGAGCTTTGCTATTATAGTTGGATCATATGATGTTTTCTCCCCCCTCTACTCTCTTGTAATGGATTGAGTTTCCCCTTTGAAGTTATCTTATCGGATTGAGTCTTTAAAGATTTGAGAACACTTGATGTATGTCTTGCCGTGCGTATCTGTGGTGACAATGGGATATCACATGATTCACTTGATGTATGTTCTGGTGATCAACTTGCGGGTTCCGCCCATGAACCTATGCATAGGGGTTGGCACACATTTTCATCATGATTCTCCGGTAGGAACTTTGTGGCACTCTTTGAGGTTCTATGTGTTGGGTGAATAGATGAATCTGAGATTGTGTGATGCATATCGTATAATCATACCCACAGATACTTGAGGTGACATTGGAGTATCTAGGTGACATTAGGGTTTTGGTTGATTTGTGTCTTAAGGTGTTATTCTAGTACAAACTCTAGGGTTGTTTGTGACACTTATAGGAATAGCCCAACGGATTGATTGGAAAGAATAACTTTGAGGTGGTTTCGTACCCTACCATAATCTCTTCATTTGTTCTCCATTATTAGTGACTTTGGAGTGACTCTTTGTTGCATGTTGAGGGATAGTTATGTGATCCAATTATGTTATTATTGTTGAGAGAACTTACACTAGTGAAATTTTGAACCCTAGGCCTTGTTTCAACGCATTGAAATACCGTTTGTGCTCACTTTTATCATTAGTTACCTTGCTGTTTTTATATTTTCAGATTACAAAAACCATTATCTACTATCCATATACCACTTGTATCACCATCTCTTCGCCGAACTAGTGCACCTATACAATTTACCATTGTATTGGTGTGTTGGGGACACAAGAGACTCTTTGTTATTTGGTTGCAGGGTTGCTTGAGAGAGACCATCTTCATCCTACGCCTCCTACGGATTGATAAACCTTAGGTCATCCACTTGAGGGAAATTTGCTACTGTCCTACAAACCTCTGCACTTGGAGGCCCAACAACGTCTACAAGAAGAAGGTTGTGTAGTAGACATCAAGCTCTTTTCTGGCGCCGTTGCCGGGGAGGTTAGCGCTTGAAGGTATATATTTAGATCTTGCAATCGAGTCTTTTAGTTTCTTGTTTTATCACTAGTTAGTTTATAATACAAAATTAAAAAATGGAATTAATTTTGCCTCATACGCTTCATCTTTTTAATATCTTTCGTGATTATAATGGAAAGGAAAATTGTGCCAAAGTGTTAGAAGAAGAATGAATTAAAATGATTGGCACTAAATCTTTGAATGATGAGCATGATTGCAATGTTGTTAGTATGAATTCTTTGAATATCCATGATGCTAATTATATGCAAAGCCACAAGCTTGGGGATGCTACGTTTGATGAAGATGATATTTTTAGTCCCCCAAGCTTTGATGTGCAAATTTATTATGATGAGAGCATGCCTGCTATCTATGATGATTATTGTGATGACTTGTATGCTATAAAGAATAATGATATCCATGAAACTTGTCATCATGATTTTAACTTTCAATTGGATTATGCCTCACATGATAATTATTTTGTTGAGTTTGCTCGCACTATTATTCATGAGAAGAATTTTGCTTGTGTGGATAGTAATAAAATTTCTATGCTTGTAGATCATGAAAATAATGCTTTAGGTGCTGGTTATATTGTTGAATTCATTCATGATGCTACTGAAAATTATTATGAGGGAGGAATATATGCTTCTAGGAATTGCAATAATATCAAGTTTCCTCTCTATGTGCTTAAATTTTTGAAGTTCTGCTTGTTTTACCTTCCTATGCAAGTTGATTCTTGTTCCCACAAGTTGTTTGCTCAAAAAATCCATATGCATAGGAAGTGGGTTAGACTTAAATATTCTAGGAATATTCTTCATGATGCTCTCTTTATATTTCAATTCTTTTCTTTTATCTGAGCATCATTCAAATCATCATGCCTAGCTAGGGGCGTTAAACGATAGTGCTTGTTGGGAGGCAACCCAATTTTATTTTGGTTCCTTGCTTTTTGCTCCTGTTTAGTAATAAATAATTCATTTATCCTCTGTTTAGATGTGGTTTTATGTTTTAATTAGTGTTTGTGCCAAGTAGAACCTTTGGGAAGACTTGGGTGAAGTCTTTATGATCATGCTGTAAAAAACAGAAACTTTAGCGCTCACGAGAATTGCTGCTATTTTTTATTGGAGAGTGATATTTAGTTAACTCTTTTTGAAGATGATTAATATACAAATTCCTCAGGTCCATAAATTTATTTTAGAATTTTTGGGGTTACAGAAGTTTGCATTAGTTACAGATTACTACATACTATTCTGTTTTTGACAGATTCTGTTTTTCATGTGTTTGTTTACTTATTTTGATGAATCTATGACTAGTAAAAGAGTTTATAAACCATAGAAAAGTTGGAATACAGTAGGTTTAACACAAATATAAATCAAGAATGAGTTCATTACAGTACCTTGAAGTGGTGTTTTGTTTTCTTTTGCTAACAGAGCTTACGAGTTTTCTGTTAAGTTTTGTGTTGTGAAGTTTTCAAGTTTTGGGTATAGATTTGATGGACTATGGAATAAGGAGTGGCAAGAGCCTAAGCTTGGGGATGCCCAAGGCACCCCAAGGTAATATTCAAATACAACCAAAAGCCTAAGCTTGGGGATGCCCCAGAAGGCATCCCCTCTTTCGCCTTTGTTCATCGGCAACTTTACTTGGAGCTATATTTTTATTTACCACATGATCTGTGTTTTGCTTGGAGCGTCATTTTATTTTATTTAGTTTTGCTTGCTGTTTGAATAAAATACCAAGATCTGAAATTATGAAATGTTAGAGAGTCTTCACATAGTTGCATAATTACTCGACTACTCATTGATCTTCACTTATATCTTTTTAGAGCACGGTGGTGGTTTTATTTTATAGAAATAATTGATCTCTCATGCTTCACTTATATTATTTTGAGAGTCCTTTAGAATATCATGGTAGTTTTCTTTGGTTATGAAACTAGTCCTAATATGATGGGCATCCAAGAGGGATATAATAAGAACTTTCATATAGAGTGCATTGAATACTATGAGAAGTTTGATACTTGATAATTGTTTTGATATATGGAGATGGTGATATTAGAGTCATGCTAGTTGAGTAGTTGTGAATTTGAGAAATGCTTGTGTTGAAGTTTGTGATTCCCGTAGCACGCACGTATGGTGAACCGTTATGTGATGAAGTTGGAGCATGATTTATTTATTGATTGTCTTCCTTATGAGTGGCGGTCGGGGACGAGCGATGGTCTTTTCCTACCAATCTATCCCCCTAGGAGCATGCGCGTAATACTTTGCTTTGATAACTAATAGATTTTTGCAATAAGTATGTGAGTTCTTGATGACTAATGTTGAGTCCATGGATTATACGAACTCTCACCCTTCCACCATTGCTAGCCTCTCTAATACCGCGCACCTTTCACCAGTATCATACACCCACCATATACCTTCCTCAAAACAGCCACCATACCTACCTATCATGGCATTTCCATAGCCATTCCGAGATATATTGCCATGCAACTTTCCACCGTTCCATTTACTATGACACGCTCCATCATTGTCATATTGCTTTGCATGATCATGTACTTGACATTGTATTTGTGGCAAAGCCACCGTTCATAATTCTTTCATACATGTCACTCATGAGTCATTGCACATCCCGGTACATCGCCGGAGGCATTCATATAGAGTCATATTTTGATCTAAGTATTGAGTTGTAATTCTAGAGTTGTAAGTAAAAAAGAAGTGTGATGATCATCATTATTAGAGCATTGTCCCAGTGAGGAAAGGATGATGGAGACCATGATTCCCCCACAAGTCGGGATGAGACTCCGAACGAAAAAATAAATAAATAAAAGATGCCAAAGAAGCCCAAATAAAAAATAAAAAAATAAAAAATAAGAGAGAAAAAGAGAGAAGGGACAATGCTACTATCCTTTTACCACACTTGTGCTTCAAAGTAGCACCATGATCTTCGTAATAGAGAGTCTCCTATGTTATCACTTTCATATACTAGTGGGATTTTTTCATTATAGAACTTGGCTTGTATATTCCAATGATGGGCTTCCTCAAAATGCCCTAGGTCTTCGTGAGCAAGCGAGTTGGATGCACACCCACTTAGTTTCTTTTGTTGAGCTTTCATACACTTATAGCTCTAGTGCATCCGTTGCATGGCAATCCCTACTCACTCACATTGATATCTATTGATGGGCATCTCCATAGCCTGTCGATATGCCTAGTTGATGTGAGACTATCTTCTCCTTTTTGTCTTCTCCACAACCACAATTCTATTCCACCTATAGTGCTATGTCCATGGCTCACGCTCATGTATTGCGTGAAGATTGAAAAGGTTTGAGAACATCAAAAGTATGAAACAATTGCTTGGCTTGTCATCGGGGTTGTGCATGATTTAAATATTTTGTGTGGTGAAGATGGAGCATAGCCAGACTATATGATTTTGTAGGGATAGATTTCTTTGGCCAAGTTATTTTGAGCAGACATGATTGCTTTGTTAGTTTGCTTGAAGTATTATTATTTTTATTTCAATATTAAACTTTTGTCTTGAATCTTATGGATCTGAATATTCTTGCCACAATAAAGAAGATTACTTAGAGAAATATGTTAGGTAGCATTCCACATCAAAAATTCTGTTTTTATCATTTACCTACTCGAGGACGAGAAGGAATTAAGCTTGGGGATGCTGATACGTCTCCAACGTATCTATAATTTTTGATTGTTCCATGCTATTATATTATCAACCTTGGATGTTTTATAAGCATTTATATGCTATTTTATATGATTTTTGGGACTAACCTATTAAGCCAGAGCCTAGTGCCAGTTTCTGTTTGTTTTTCTTGTTTTAGAGTATTGCAGAAAGGAAAATCAAATGGAGTCCAATTGACCTAAAACTTCATGGAACTTATTTTTGGAATGGAAGCAATCCAGAAGACTTGGGCTGCACGTAAGGGAAGCAACGAGGAAGGCACGAGGTAGGGGGGCGTGCCCACCCCCTGGGCGCGCCCTCCACCCTCGTGGGCCCCTTCTGGCTCCCCTGACGTACTTCTTCCACCTATAAATATCCATATACCCAAAAAACATGCGGGAGCACAATAGATCGGGAGTTCCACCGCCAGAAGCCTCCGTAGCCACCGAAAGCCAATCTAGATCCGTTTCGGCACCCTGCCGGAGGGGGAATGCCTCTCCGGTGGACATCTTCATCATCCCGGTGCTCTCCATGACAAGGCGGGAGTAGTTCTCCCTCAGGGCCGATGGTATGTACCAGTAGCTATGTGTTTGATCTCTCTCTCTCTCTCGTGTTCTTGAGGTGGGACGATCTTGATGTATCGCGAGCTTTGCTATTATAGTTGGATCATATGATGTTTTCTCCCCCCTCTACTCTCTTGTAATGGATTGAGTTTTCCCTTTGAAGTTATCTTATCAGATTGAGTCTTTAAAGATTTGACAACACTTGATGTATGTCTTGCCGTGCGTATCTGTGGTGACAATGGGATATCACGTGATTCACTTGATGTATGTTCTGGTGATCAACTTGCGGGTTCCGCCCATGAACCTATGCATAGGGGTTGGCACACATTTTCATCATGATTCTCCGGTAGAAACTTTGTGGCACTCTTTGAGGTTCTATGTGTTGGGTGAATAGATGAATCTGAGATTGTGTGATGCATATCGTATAATCATACCCACAGATACTTGAGGTGACATTGGAGTATCTAGGTGACATTAGGGTTTTGGTTGATTTGTGTCTTAAGGTGTTATTCTAGTACAAACTCTAGGGTTGTTTGTGACACTTATAGGAATAGCCCAATGCATTGATTGGAAAGAATAACTTTGAGGTGGTTTCGTACCCTACCATAATCTCTTCGTTTGTTCTCCGTTATTAGTGACTTTGGAGTGACTCTTTGTTGCATGTTGAGGGATAGTTATGTGATCCAATTATGTTATTATTGTTGAGATAACTTACACTAGTGAAAGTATGAACCCTAGGCCTTGTTTCAATGCATTGAAATACCGTTTGTGCTCACTTTTATCATTAGTTACCTTGCTGTTTTTATATTTTTCAGATTACAAAAACCATTATCTACTATCCATATACCACTTGTATCACCATCTCTTCGCCAAACTAGTGCACCTATACAATTTACCATTGTATTGGTGTGTTGGGGACACAAGAGACTCTTTGTTATTTGGTTGCAGGGTTGCTTGAGAGAGACCATCTTCATCCTACGTCTCCTACGGATTGATAAACCTTAGGTCATCCACTTCAGGGAAATTTGCTACTTTCCTACAAACCTCTGCACTTGGAGGACCAACAACATCTACAAGAAGAAGGTTGTGTAGTAGATATCAACCTTCATATGCAATGTTTTACTTTCCACTGCTACACTCTTAGAATTGCAATGTGTAGGTTGATTGCTTGACTTGTGCTAAATTGCTAAAATCTGCCCACAACTAAAATTGGGAAAAGGTTAGATTTTTATTTGGTCAAGTAGTCTAATCACCCTCCTCTAGACCTACTTTTGATCCTACAAGTGGTATCAGAGCTTTGGTCTCCATTTGCCTTGATTTCCATAACATTGGTGATCATAGCCTTGGTTTCACAACCTAGGAGAGTATGGCATCTAGCAAGGAAAATTACCACCATAGAGGTCCTTAGTTTGATAGTACTAATTTTGCTAGTTGGAAGCATAAGACGAGAATGCATATTCTTGGTCATAACCCCACCATTTGGGCTATTATGCGCATTGTCTTGGAAGGTGATTTCTTTGAGGATGGAAAAGAATTTAACAAAATCAGCCACCTTGAGAATGCAAAGGAAATTTGGGATACTTTGGTTGATATACACGAAGGTATCGAGTCCGTCAAGGAATCCAAATTGGATGTGCTTCAAAGTCAACTTGACAATCAAGATGAAGGATGGTGAAGGGGTTGCTGAGATGTACTCTAGGCTTGCTATCACCACAAATGAGAATGCTGGCTTAGGAAGCGAGGAGATGACCGACAAATTCATCATCAAGAAGATCCTAAGAGCCTTGGATGGAAAATATGATACCGTGTGCATCTTGATCCAAATGATGCCCAATTACAAAGATCTCAATCCCACAGAAGTCATTGGTAGAATTGTTGCTCATAAGATGTCACTCAAGGATAAGGAAGAGCTCCACAACAAGTCTAGTGGTGCTGATAAAGCTTCAAGTGATGCTCCTACAACATCAAGTGAGAAACAAGTCTTCAGTGAAGAATTGAGTTTAATGGTGAAGAACTTCAACAAATTCTACAAGAATAGAAGAAAAGAGAGAAGTTCCAAGTAAAGATCCTACAATGACAAAAGATCTTCTAGCCATGATCGTAATTTCTACAATTGTGGAAGTCCCGGACACTACTCCAATGAGTGTATGGCTCCCTACAAGAAAAGAGAAGATTCACATAAGAGGAGAAGTAAAAGAGTTGAATCATTACCAAGAGAGAGAAGGAGTAGACACGATCATTACGAAGGAAGACCCTCTCGTAGAAGCAAGGATTCAGAAAGGAAGGACAAGTCATCAAAGAGCTACACAAGACAAAGACATCAAGCTCACGTTGGTGAATGGGTATCCAGTTCCGACTCCGACAGCTAATCCAGGAGAAGCTATCACTCTGAATCCGAATATACTCAAGATGAAGATGTTGTCGGACTTGCACTTGTGTCATCCAACTCCTATGGCATATTTGACTCACTAAATGAAGGAATTGGAAGATGCTTCATGGCTAAAGGCCCTAATGTATTAGACCCTAAATATGTTGATTTCAATAGTGATGAAGATGATTTGCTAGGGGATTATGATTTACTTGTTGACAACACTAGTGACGAAAACTATGATGAAATTGCTAGTATTCATGCTAATCAAGATGAAACGAATGACAATGATAAGGGGATGGAGCGTCTAACTAAAGAACTAAACACTCTTAAGTTAGCTCATGAAACAACTCTAGAGGATCATAAAGAGCTTCTAAGAACTCATGAGAAGCTACACTTCGAGAAGCTAAATTTAGAGCAAGAGCATGGGTTCCTAAAAGCAATCAATGACGATCTTCGAAAAAAGAGTTCTTCTCACATTGCCAAGCGTTTACTCTTGTCTACTTATATGCCACAAGTAAAATCTAGCAATAAGAACAAGAATGATTCTTCCTCTAGTAGTAACAATAATCAAGCCAAATCCAATAATGTTGCTTCTAGTAGTTCTCTTGATTCCACTAACGATTCTCTTAGCCAAGTTGAGTAAGAAAATAGCTTATTGGAGGGAATTATAGAGAAATGTTTACAAGAGCCTTGCCGGAAGTAAGCAATTTGAGGAAATTGTACGCAAGCAAGGAAGGCACCGGAAAAATTAAGGTGTTGGTTTTGAACAAAAGTTCAATGCCAATGGAGTTGAGTGAGAATAAGATCAATACCCCAAGACGAAGTGTGTTCCTCAACAAGAGAAGTATGACCGCACTCCTTTCAAGGGAACACAAGATCAAGATGATCTTCAACCACAAGACCACAAGCTAAAAGGTAAGGACAAGCTTCAAGAGGAGATTGATTCATTTGAAGAAGCTCCTAAGGCCATGGTCAAGTGGGTTCCCAAGACTACATCAAGTTCTACTTCATCAAGTACGACTACAACTACAAGGATTCTCATCAAGTTGATGTGAATCCCAAAGAATAAGAACTAGAGAGTTCTTGAGGGTGACTCCGCCAACATACTTCACTCATATTCAGTTTGGCAAGGACAAGTGCAATCAATTTCCATATCTTGCACTAGTTCATGGAGTCACAAACCCTCTTGTTGGTAAGACAAGGGACAAGGTAACCTAATGCTTTCATGAACATCATCATAAGTGTTTTCACTCTATGTCTATGGATATCCTTGTATGTTCCTTGTGGGACTAACCCATGTAGGTATTGAAAGTGCAAAACACTCCAATGGATTGCTCCAAATGATCTACATCAACATTGAGCATCCACATCTTCAACATCTACATGAAGTCATCATCGACAAAACCCAAGGTTAGTTCATCCCTCTTAGGGGGGATATCACATCTAGGGGAGCTTTGCTCTAAAAATTGGGCAAAAGCAACTCTAATGATGTGAACACAACAATGCTTTATGTAAAAGTGGTAACCCCACTTGTGCTTAAACGATGAGTATGACCTATGATCAAATGTTCTCATTTAACTCCTCAGCCAATATACTCATATATAGATGACCTAGTCATCGCCAATTGCTTGATAGATGCTAGAGTGTATGTGCATGCTTTGCCACATGTTTTATTTGCTATCTTATTGTGTGAGCATGTTTATTGCATAATTTTCTCCATTCGAGGACATCCATTTGTTGTTTTGATTGTTTGGTTTTTCTTTTGCCAAATGGATGGACAAGAATGCCTAAGTACTCCCTCTAGCTATCTATGCCTTTTCTCGTCTCAAACTCTATTCATGCTACATCACAAAGTTTGAACAAGTCACTTTTGGACCCTCCGGGTGAGGAGCACTTGGAGCGACGGATCCGTCAAGGGCTTAACTTCCAAAACCTCTTACTGATTTTCGGTCAGACCAACTCATACAATTTGGTCTCACCGAAATCAATAAGTTGATCTAGGTTTTCATCTCGGTGCCACCGATTAGAATGATTTGGTCACACCGAGTTGTAGCAAGTGCTTGCTATTTTGCATCTCGGTGCCACCGATTCGTTCCAGTCGGCACCACCGACAGCACCTGGGTATATATATCTCGCGTACCCATATGGTTGAAAATTACTTCAAATTGCACGAGCTCGCGCCCCAGCACTGCCGCCCCCTTGGTCTCCGGATCGTTACCATCCTTGCCAGTGAACCTCCGCCGCTGGTTTCCACTGCCGTCAAAGGAATCTTCACCGCTATTTCCACCATAGCAATCCATCACCAAGTTAGGCTACAGATTGACCCTTTGTGCTTTCCATTTCTCTGGTTCTTGCACAAACTATAATGCCTTTGTTCTTCCCATGTATGAGATCAACATATCCACCAAACAAATTCCTTAAAATAGATTTGATGCAAAAACTTAGGGTTAGGTTTTCGCCAAACCCATCTCAGACCGACCGATCTAAGGATTTCGATCACACTGATTGGCCCTGCGCATTGCACAAGTATAACTCGGTCTGACCGAAGTGTACTGATCGGTGAGACCGAAATCAGTTTCTTTGTGAAACCCTAACATCTCGGAGTCACGAACTGCATTTTCCTCTGACCAAAACTGCATGTTTAGACTCTGTTTGTGCTTCGGTGTCAGAAAGTTTGTCAAATCGGTATCTCCAAAATGCTTTCTGCACAAAACTAAATTTAAGTTTTTGTTTCATTTTTTACAAAAACAAGCTATATTTTGTGATGCTCATCTACTCTATCCACATCCATCTATTCACAGGGCCAGTTGCAGCTATGTCAAAGGCCAATGCCAGTTAGAATAAGTCTGAAGAGCAGCTCTATCTCAGTGAGGGCACTAGTCCCTCTTTTAGCTATGATGAGGAGAGCAGGAGCACTCCCATCAACTTGCCTAAGGCAGCTACTAGGCAAAGGAAGAAAAGAACATCTGAATCTGAAGATGAAGATTTTGTGATTGAGGAGGAAGTGACCTCCAAGAAGAGGGTGCTCAGAAAGGAGTATGCTGCTGCTGCTGCCACAAAGCCAGGCCTTTCCAAGAAGGGTCCTGCTAAGAGGGATCCTATGTCTAAAGCTAGGCAAACCACTGTAGCTCAAGAGCCAACATAGCCAGCAAGTGGTGCTAGAAAAGAGAAGAAAGAGTGTAAAAGAGGAAGACGATGGAAACTAGTAGATCCAATGGCAGAATTTGAGAGACACTCTTCTGAAGAAAAAGAAGAAGAAGAAGAGGAGGAGGAGGAGGAAGATCCTGATGCACCTCCTGCCAAGACATAGAAGCTGATGGCAGATGCTATCAAGACTGGGGCTGCACCTTCAAAGCCCGAGTCTGCCCCCAAACCTTCAGCTCAAGCTCAAGCCCCCAAGACAACATCTCCAAAGAGATCAACAAGGAATATATCTGCTCCAGAAAAGAACAGGGCCCCGGTGCCTAAAGTTCGAGAAGAAGAAGAGCCACTAGTGCTCAAGAAACTCAAGCCCAAGATCCCAGATCAGAATGACGATCATCCTGTGGTAGAGAACATGAAGTTGAGAAAGTATGCAGGTCAGAGACAATGTAGGAAGACTGATCCTTATTCCATTAGGAGAAGGAGTGATGTAGACTATTGGTTTCACACCAAAGAACAACATGATTTCTATGAGACTGTCCTATTGGACAAGAAACCCATTGTTTGTGACATGGAATGGATAGACTAGAAATACATTAACTCTAATGAAGATTACTTTCCTCATGTGCATGACAGCTTTAGGATGAATGGTGTTGACAAGTTTGTTGGTCAGAAGTTGACAAAGTGGAACAATGAAATGATAATGCAGTTCTACTCCACTGCCCACTTCTACCCCGATGGTAAGATAGTGTGGATGACAGAAGGCACCAAATATCAGTCAATAATCTCATAATGGGCCAAGTTAATCAATGCCCCCGAGGAAGCTGAAGATGATCTTGATGTGTACGGTAAGCCTAGGAAGGATCATAACTCCATGGCTAACATGTACAAGCCAATCCCTAATGCAACATTGGACACTCACAAGCTTGGATCCATATACTATCTGCTTGCTGGTTTGACCACCATGAACACTATCTTGAGGCACACGCTTTTTCCCAAGTCAGAAGATCATAGGATGATTCATGGTCACTCCATCAATCTTCTTCACTTTTTTGATATTCCACAGGAATTAAAAGTGATGAGCTTGATTGTTGAAATAGTTAAGAGGACATCAGCCGACCAGAAGAGATCTTGTGGATATGCCCCTCACATTCATACTTTGATCAACTCCAAGATGGGAACTGGGACATATCTACTTGACAAAGAGCATCCTCCCCTGAGGCCAGACTTTGAGGACAACAAGGTTGTCATGGATGCTTCACATCCTACTTGTTGATACGTCTCCATCGTATCTACTTTTCCAAACACTTTTGCCCTTGTTTTGGACTCTAACTTGCAGGATTTGAATGGAACTAACCCGGCCTGACGCTGTTTTCAGCAGAATTGCCGTGGTGTTATTTTTGTGCATAAATAAAAGTTCTTGGAATGACCTGAAAATCAACGGAGATTAATTTTGGAATATATAAAAAATATTGGCAAAAGAATCAAGACCAGGGGGCCCACACCCTGTCAATGAGGGTGGGGGCGCGCCTACCCCCTGGGCACGCCCCCTACCTCGTGCCCCCCCTGGTGCTCCTCCGACCTCAACTCTAACTCTATATATTCATGTTCGGGGAGAACAGAATAAGGGAGAAGGATTCATCGCGTTTTATGATACAGAGCCGCCGCCAAGCCCTAAAACCTCTCTGGAGGGCTGATCTGGAGTCCGTTCGGGGCTCCGGAGAGGGGAATCCATCGCCATTGTCATCATCAACCTTCCTCCATCACCAATTTCATGATGCCCACTGCCGTGCGTGACTAATTTCATCGTAGGCTTGCAGGACAGTGATGGGTTGGATGAGATTTATCATGTAATCGAGTTAGTTTTGTTAGGGTTTGATCCCTAGTATCCACTATGTTCTGAGATTGATGTTGTTATGACTTTGCTATGCTTAACGCTTGTCACTAGGGCCCTAGTGCCATGATTTCAGATCTGAACCTATTATGTTTTCATGAATATATGTGAGTTCTTGATCCTATCTTGCAAGTCTATAGTCACCTATTATGTGTTATGATCTGTTAACCCCGAAGTGACAATAATCGGGATACTTACCGGTGATGACCGTAGTTTGAGGAGTTCATGTATTCATTATGTGTTAATGCTTTGGTCCGATACTCTATTAAAAGGATGCCTTAATATGCCTTAGTTTCCAATAGGACCCCGCTGCCACGGGAGGGTAGGACAAAAGATGTCATGCAAGTTCTTTTCCATAAGCACGTATGACTATATTCGGAATACATGCCTACATTACATTGATGAACTAGAGCTAGTTCTGTGTCACCCTATGTTATAACTGTTGCATGATTGATTTCATCCGACATAATTCTCCATCACCGATCCAATGCCTATGAGCTTTTCATATATTGTTCTTCGCTTATTTACTTTTCCGTTGCTACTGTTACAATCACTATAAAACCAAAACTACTACCGTTACTTTTACCACCGTTACCACTACTATCATATTACTTTGCTACTAAACACTTTGCTGCAGATATTAAGTTTCCAGGTGTGGTTTAATTGACAACTCAGCTGCTAATACTTAAGAATATTCTTTGGCTCCCCTTGTGTCGAATCAAAAAATTTGGGTTGAATACTCTACCCTCGAAAACTGTTGCGATCCCCTATACTTGTGGGTTATCAAGACTATTTTCTGGCGCCATTACCGAGGAGCATAGCTCTATTCTTTGAGTCACTTGGGATTTATATCTGCTCGTCACTATGAAGAACATGAAAGATCATAGAACCAAGATTTTTCCCTCAACTACGAGGGGAGGTAAGGAACTGCCATCTAGCTCTGCACTTGATTCACCTTCTGTTTTGAGTAAACTTGCGACACCTACTCCTGCTATTCATTCTGATATGTCGCATGTTATTGATGATGCCACTTCTGCTATTTATGATGCTTATGATGAAACTACTTCTATGCTTGATACTACTATGCCATTATGTGAATTTCTTGATGAACAACTTGCTAGGGCTAGAGAGAATGAATTTATTGAAACTGATAATATTGATGAAAGTGATGATGAAGATTCTCCCCCTAGATATGAATTGCCTGTTGTGCCTGAGGGTTATGTTATGGATGAAGAAACTGCTAGAGACTTCTTAGCTTGCAATGATAGATCTGATCTTAAGAAATTATTAGCTAAGCTTAAAGAAAAGTCTTTGAATGCTAGAATGAAATATGACCCTGCTTTTGCTACTTCACCTATCTTTATTACCGATAAGGATTATGATTTCTCTGTCGATCCTGAGTTAATTACTTTGGTTGAATCTGATCCTTTTTATGGCTATGAATCTGAAACTATTGTGGCACATCTTACTAAATTAAATGATATAGCCACCCTGTTTACTCATGATGAGAAAACTCGCTATTACTTTATCCTTAAGTTATTTCCGTTCTCATTAAAGGATGATGCTAAAACATGGTTTAATTCTCTTGATCCTAGTTGTGTGCGTAGTCCCCAGGATATGATTTATTACTTCTCTGCTAAATATTTCCCCGCTCATAAGAAACAAGCTGCCTTAAGGGAAATATATAATTTTGTGCAAATTGAAGAAGAGAGTCTCCCACAAGCTTGGGGGAGGCTTCTCCGATTACTTAATTCTTTGCCTGATTATCCTCTCAAGAGAAATGAAATAATTGATATCTTTTATAATGGACTAACCGATGCTTCCAGAGACTACCTAGATAGTTGTTCTGGTTGTTTTTTCAGGGAAAGAACTGTTGATCAAGCTGAATTGCAATTGAATAATATGTTGACTAACGAAAATAATTGGACACTTCCTGAACCGACTCCTAAGCCAACTCCGAAGAAAAGGGGTAGTCTATTTCTCTGTCCTAAAGATATGCAAGAGACAAAGAAATCTATGAAAGAAAAAGGTATTAAAGCTGAAGATGTTAAGAATTTACCACCTATTGAAGAAATACATGGTCTTGATAACCCGACACAGGTAGTAAAGGTAAATTCTCTATATAGATTTGATGAAGGTGATATTCCTCGTAATAAGTCTGCTAGCCAATGCTTAGATGAGTTTGATAATTTTATTTTTAAACAAGAAAACTTCAATGCTTATGTTGGTAGACAATTGAAACGCAATGCTGATATGCTTGAACACTTGAGTGATTATATGTCTAGAGTTAAAGGTGAACTTAAACTTATTAGTAAACATGCTTCTATGGTTACCACTCAAGTAGAACAAGTACTTAAGGCTCAGAATGATTTGCTCAATAAATTAAATAATAAGAAAGATGATAATGATGTTAGAGTTATGACTAGAGGGGGTAAAATGACTCAGGAACCTTTATATCCAGAGGGCCATTCTAAGAGAATTGAGCAAGATTCTCAGAGAACTAATTTTGATGCACCTAGTCCTTCTAAAAGGAAGAAAAAGAAAAATGATAGGACTTTGCATGCTTCTAGTGAACCTGTTGTTGACACACCTGAGAATCCCAATGATATTTCTATTTCTGATGCTGAAATACAATCTGGTAATGAACATGAACCTAGTGATAATGTTAATGATGATGTTCATGTTGATGCTCAACCTAGCAATAATAATGATGTAGAAATTGAACCTATTGTTGATCTTGATAACCCACAATCAAAGAATCAATGTTATGATAAGAGAGACTTCGTTGCTAGGAAGCACGTAAAGAAAGAGAACCATGGGTTCAGAAACCCATGCCTTTTCCTCCTAAACCATCCAAGAAAAAGAATGATGAGGATTTTGAGCGCTTTGCTGAAATGATTAGACCTATATTTTTGCGTATGCATTTGACTGATATGCTTAAAATGAACCCTTATGCTAAGTACATGAAGGATATTGTTACAAATAAAAG
Organism: Triticum aestivum; assembly: GCF_018294505.1. Lineage (NCBI taxonomy): Eukaryota > Viridiplantae > Streptophyta > Magnoliopsida > Poales > Poaceae > Triticum > Triticum aestivum. The sequence continues at coordinate 186,582,082 of NC_057800.1, forward strand.
AAAGATACCGGAGGCTGAAATTTCCACCATGCTTGGTAATTACACTTTTAAGGGTGGAATACCAAAGAAACTTGGAGATCCAGGAGTACCAACTATACCATGCTCCATTAAAAGAAACTATGTTAAAACTGCTTTATGTGATCTTGGAGCCGGTGTTAGTGTTATGCCTCTCTCTTTATATCGTAGACTTGATTTGAATAAGTTGACACCTACTGAAATATCTTTGCAAATGGCTGATAAATCAACTGCTATACCTGTCGGTATTTGTCAGGATGTGCCTGTTGTAGTTGCAAACGTTACTATTTTAACGGACTTTGTTATTCTTGATATTCCCGAGGACGATAGTATGTCGATTATCCTTGGTAGACCCTTTTTGAATACTGCAGGGGCTGTTATTGATTGCAACAAAGGCAATGTCACTTTTCATGTTAATGGTAATGAGCATACGGTACACTTTCCGAGGAAACAACCTCAAGTCCACAGTATCAATTCTATTGGAAAAAATCCAACTATTACTATTGGAGGTTTTGAATTTCCTCTTCCTACTGTCAAGAAGAAATATGATATTCTTATTGTTGGGGACGTGCATATCCCCGTTGAGGTAACCTAGTGTTATTCGAAATTCTCCGGTTTCATGTTATTCGAAATGAGTTTGTTAACAAGACTTGATCAACCTTGTTAGTGGATTCCTTTTGATGAGCATGAGATGGATGAATTTAGAAAACACAACTCTCTATACCTTCTTTTTACTTTCTGTTATTTACATTAAATAAAGCAAAAATAGTATTTTTTTTGTCTGTTTTCTGAATTGTACGTGCAATAAAAAATACCCCAAAATAAAAGTTCTCTAAATGCCCTGAAAATGAAATATGATTTTTTTTCCAGAATATTTAAGAATTATTGGCACTCAGAACATAGCAGGGGGAGTAGCCATGTGCCCATGAGGGTGGAGGGCGCGCCAACCCCCCTGGCGCGCCCCCTGCCTCGTGGACCCCATGTGGGTCCCCTCCACTTATTCTTGCACCCACACACTTCGTCTTGCTCCATAAAAAATCACTAGCCAGCTCAAACCCGAGTTCTAGCTCATCTTACTGTCATTTTCGATCTCCTTGCTCAAAGCTCCATTCACAAAATTGCTTTGGGGGATTGTTCTTTGGTATGTGACTCCTCCAATGGTCCAATTAGTTTTTGTTCTAGTGATTTATTTATTGCAAATTTTTGCTGCTTAGGTGACCCTGTTCTTGAGCTTGCATGTCAAATTTATGTGGTCAAAATAGTTTTAATGCATGATATGGCCTCTAGGAACTTGTAGCAGTAGTTGCTATCGATCTTGTTGAGTTTGGTTCACTTTTATTTTAAGTTACAAAAAATTTCAGAAATTTTCAAAAAAAGATGAAGAGATATTTTAGTGGTTCATCGAGCCGAAGCTCGAAGGATAAGCAAAGTGAAGAGAACAAGAAGCCGAAGTATAATCTACCTCATACTGCGGAGGTTCGGCCATGTGATGATTTCTTGAGAGAAGCTGGGATTTATGAAGATTTTTATCATTTGGCTGAGAATGCAGGCCTCACCGCCTTCCTCCACGACCAGTGTGAACAGTATCTCTTACTCGCCAATATTTTTATGCAAAATTTTCATTTCCATGCTAGGAGATCGCCACCTTAGGTGGAATTTTATTTATATGATGAGCATAAGGAGATGTCACTTTATGATTTTTGCCAGCTCTGTTTGATACCCTTTGCGGGCAGCATAGAGGAACCACATCGTAACGATGTGGAAGGGTTTATTGATACGATTGCTGTAGGGGAAACTAGAAAGGTTTCGCATGCAATAATCACTAGCACACATTTTCCTATTATGCGTTACTTCGCAATATTTGCTAGTAGATGTTTAATTGGTCGTGGGAACTGCGGAAACCTTAGTGCCCCCGATATTGTTATTTTGCGCCATGCCATGTTTCGTGATACTACTTTCAGTTTAGGCGCTATTGTTGCTAAACGGTTAAATTTGAACCGTACAAAGGGCCCCGTCCTCAGAGGTATCTTTGCCTCGCGCCTTGCTGCACACTTTAACATACCTATCAGGCATTTTGAGAAAGAGAAAAAGTTGATGCCTCCTATTGTTCTAGATTATAACACTATGGTAGCACATGAGTTTATTATTAAGGATAAGAATAGGATGCTTAAGTACAAATTAATATTTGGTAAAAATTATTGTGAGATTATCACCTTGCCTGCACCCTCTTTGTTTAACATATTTTCAGGCACGCACCTCATTTTGCCTGAGGCCATTCATGCGTACAGGGGCCAGATGTCAGCTGCAGAGCCTAAGCCGAAGCCACCATTTGATCATCATCGTCAGTCTGTTTATCAGTGGAATCCGGAGGAGATCGCCAACCAGTGGCAACCTGAGGACCCTTCTCAGTACGACCCCAGCTACAGTTTTGATCCATGGGCATAGACCAACTTAGGCCAAAAGCCTAAGCTTGGGGGAGTACGTATCTCTCACCGACATTACATTCATGTTCACACACTCATGCCAATTGTCGGTGCTCATACTTTTTCATTGTATCATCCATGCTAGTTATATTCTTTTTAAGCTTTCTTCTTGTGTGTTTGAAAAAACCTTAAGAAAAAACCAAAAAAATTAGTTGTAGCTTTTAGCTAGTTTACTTTCCATGCTTGTAGTAGTAATTAAAAAGAAAACCCAAAAAGATTTCTCGTTCTTTTTTGCTTGTTGGGAGCTTTCCCATGTAAATAGTTTTGTCTCTTTTCTTTTCTTTGGGGGTCGAGAGGAGAAGACCATAATTAAAATGTTAAAGTGGCTCTCATATGCATTATTGTTGATCTAACAAAGAGCCCATATTACCTTGTCTTCTCCCTTGAATTGAATGCTTGCAGATTCCAGCTTAGTCCAATGCACGTGCACTATTATTATTATCCACACTATTCGGTCGTGCAAGTGAAAGGCAATAATGACGATATATGATGAACTGATTGAGATGAGAAAAGCTGGTATGAACTCGACCTCTCTTGTTTTTGTAAATATGATTAGTTCATCGTTCCTGATTCAGCCTATTATGAATGAAACATGTTTGCAATGACAATTAGAGATTATAGTTGCTTATGCCATGCTTAATTTGCTAGGAGTTTATAATGGTTTACCTTGCGTGCCAACATGCTATTAAAATGGTTGTGATGTGGTATGATAGGGTGGTATCCTCCTTTGAACGATTCGAGTGGCTTGACTTGGCACATGTTCACGCATGTAGTTGAAACAAAATCAACATAGCCTCCACGATATTTATGTTCATGGTGAATTATATCCTACTCATGCTTGCATTCAGTGTTGATTAATTTTAATGCATGTTCATGACTGTTGTCGCTCTCTAGCTGGTCGCTTCCCAGTCTCTTTCTAGCCTTCACTTGTACTAAGCGGGAATACTGCTTGTGCATCCAATTCCATAAACCTCAAAAGTTGTTCCATATGAGTCCACCATACCTTCCTATATACGGTATCTACCTGCCGTTCCAAGTAAATTTGTATGTGCCAAACTCTAAACCTTCAAATAAACATTCTGTTTTGTATGCTCGAATAGCTCATGTATCAACTAGGGCTGTCTGTATCTTCCATGCTAGGCGGGTTATTCTCAAGAGGAGTGGACTCCGCTCCTCACTCACGAGAAAATGGCTGGTCACCGGGATGCCCAGTCCCATGCTCAAATCAAATCAAAATAATTGCAAACAAAACTCCCCCTGGATTGTTGTTAGTTGGAGGCACCCGTTGTTTCGGGCAAGCCATGGATTGATGCTTGTTGGTGGTGGGGGAGTATAAACTTTACCATTCTGCTTGGGAACCGCCTATAATGTGTGTAGCATGGAAGATATCGAGATCTCTCGGTTGTTATGTTGACAATGAAAGTATACCGCTCAAAATATTATTCACCTCTATTTCAAAATCTAGCTCTGGCACCTCTACAAATCCCTGCTTCCCTCTGCGAAGGGCCTATCTATTTACTTTTATGTTGAGTCATCATCCTCTTATTAAAAAGCACTAGTTGGAGAGCACCGCTGTCATTTGCATGTATTATTGTTAGTTTACATTGAGTATGACTTGACTGGATCTCTTTTACCATGAGTTACAATGTCTAGTCAGTCCTTGATCTTTAAAGGTGCTCTGCATTTATGTTTTGCGGTCTCAGAAAGGGCTAGCGAGATACCATCTTGTTATATCATATTATGATTGTTTTGAGAAAGTGTTGTCATCCGAGATTTATTATTATTGCTCGCTAGTTGATTATACCATTGATATGAGTAAAAATGAGACCTAAATGTTATTGTGAATATGGTTAGTTCATAATCTTTGCTGAAAACTTGAATGCTGGCTTTACATATTTACAACAACAAGAGCAAACAGAGTTTGTAAAAAAATTTCTTTATCACTTTCAGTTTATCAACTGAATTGCTTGAGGACAAGCAAAGGTTTAAGCTTGGGGGAGTTGATACGTCTCCAACGTATCTACTTTTCCAAACACTTTTACCCTTGTTTTGGACTCTAACTTGCATGATTTGAATGGAACTAACCCGGACTAACGTTGTTTTCAGCAGAATTGCCATGGTGTTATTTTTGTGCAGAAATAAAAGTTCTTGGAATGACCTGAAAATCAACGGAGATTATTTTTGGAATATATAAAAAATACTGGCAAAAGAATCAAGGCCAGGGGCACACCCTGTCCATGAGGGTGGGGGCGCCCCCTGCCTCGTGGGCCCCCTAGTGCTCCGCTGACCTCAACTCCAACTCTATATATTCGTGTTCGGGGAGAAAAAATGAGGGAGAAGGATTCATCGCGTTTTACGATACAGAGCCGCCGCCAAGCCCTAAACTCTCTCGGGAGGGCTGATCAGGAGTCCGTTCAGGGCTCCGGAGAGGGGAATCCGACGCCATCGTCATCATCAACCTTCCTCCATCATCAATTTCATGATGCCCACCGCCATGCGTGAGTAATTCCATCATAGGCTTGCTAGACAGTGATGGGTTGGATGAGATTTATCATGTAATCCAGTTAGTTTTGTTAGGGTTTGATCCCTACTATCCACTATGTTCTGAGATTGATGTTGCTATGACTTTGCTATGCTTAATGCTTGTCACTAGGGCCCGAGTGCCATGATTTCAGATCTGAACCTATTATGTTTTCATGAATATATGTGAGTTCTTGATCCTATCTTGCAAGTCTATAGTCACCTATTATGTGTTATGATCCGTTAACCCCGAAGTGACAATAATCGGGATACTTACTGGTGATGACCGTAGTTTGAGGAGTTCATGTATTCACTATGTGTTAATGCTTTGGTCCGGTACTCTATTAAAAGGAGGCCTTAATATCCCTTAGTTTCCAATAGGACCCCGCTGCCACGGGAGGCTAGGACAAAAGATGTCATGCAAGTTCTTTTCCATAAGCACGTATGACTATATTCGGAATACATGCCTACATTACATTGATGAATTGGAGCTAGTTCTGTGTCACCCTATGTTATAACTATTGCATGATTGATTGCATCCGACATAATTCTCCATCACCGATCCAATGCCTACGAGCTTTTCATATATTGTTCTTCGCTTATTTACTTTTCCGTTGCTACTGTTACAATCACTATAAAACCAAAACTGCTACCGTTACTTTTACCACCGTTACCACTACTATCATATTACTTTGCTACTAAACACTTTGCTGCAGATATTAAGTTTCCAGGTGTGGTTGAATTGACAACTCAGCTGCTAATACTTAATAATATTATTTGGCTCCCCTTGTGTCGAATCAATAAATTTGGGTTGAATACTCTACCCCTCGAAAACTTTTGCGATCCCCTATACTTGTGGGTTATCACTTGTGCAGATGCCCAAGAGAAGATAGAGAAAGCAAAGCCTGCAAAAGTAGCAAAGGCAACGAGTGCCCCAGATGCTTCAGTTGCAAATCTCGACACCAAGCAAGATCAACTCAGTTATCTGCTTGAGGCCACTGTGAGAATTTAGGAGAGCTTTGCCACCTTGACTCAAAATCAGGGAAGTCTTGAGAGGATCATTGAGACTAAGTTGCATGACCTAGATGTTAAGGTCACTGAGATTCAAACTATTGTGGAGAAGCTTCAAGAGGATGCTGAGGACATGGATGATAGATGCACGACAGACACATTCCAGAGAGTGCCAAGGGCACAAAGATCATATGTTGTGCCAGTTGCCAAAGACTCCAGGATGACTATTTCAGCACCTGCAACACCTCCACTATCAACTCCTCCAACTCCACGGACTTATGCCAAGGCATTTGCAGATGGACTCCTCTCCACGCCGTCTACGCACACCGGAGCAACAAGCCAAAGACCCCTTCAGGAGCTCCCGGAGATCATTCCTAGAGTGTCGTATAGCACTATACGTTTTCAAACTTTTTGGTAACTTGTTGCCAAATGGGGAGAAAGTGTATAGATCACAGGCTACGAGAGAGATAGAGAGAGCCTCTTGTTTTTTGTTGGTTTCATTTGCCACTCTTTCTACTTTGGTTGTTTGGTTGTTTGATTCCTATGCTACAATTTGTGTTATGCTCGTGAGATACTTGTGTGATCATGTGTTTGATCATACTATGCTTAATGTGTGCTTGCATGCTTATATCCATGAATATTTGTGTATGATCAATCACTTGTATCCTTGGTGATGAGTGCATGTTATTTAACTCTTATCATTTTGAGCGCTCCATCAAGATGTATGCGACATGGAACAGTGACCCATCATCCTAATCGATTGTGCATTTGCATTCAAACACAAATTTTAAATAATGCACAAATATAGGGGGAGCTCCTGCTTATCACATACTTCTCAAAGCGATGATCTATTTCATTCATATTATCTTTTATCGAAGCTTTGATCTATATGTTGTCATCAATTACCAAAAAGGGGGAGATTGAAAGTGCAACTAAGCCCTGGGTGGTCTTGTTAATTCATAACAACATATAGCTCAATGAACTAATATTCATTCAAGCTAAATATTTCAGAAAGTTCAATGGATGGCATGGCATGGACTAGAGATGTGGACCCCTCAAAATGCTAAGGACACATGTTGGCAAAAGCTCAAGACTCCTAATTTCTATTTTAGTGATCCAAGATCACATTGAGTCCATAGGAAAGCCAATACTATTAAAAGGGAATGATGTGTTGCTTAATGGTCTACTTGCTCAAAGTGCTTAGTGATATTGCTCCAAAGCTCTCAACCACTTTCTCATTTCCAAACATGTCCAAAACTCAAAGTCAAACTCGGCCCCACAAAACTATTCTATCCGGTGCCACTGAGTTCATTTGACCTAGCCACCGCAACAAACCCTATCACCTCGGGCACACCGATACGGATCTTGGTCTCATCGAGATGGCCCTGCAAACTCTCTATTTCCCTATTGTAACATTTCGGTCTCATCGAAATGAGCGATCGGTCACACCGAGTTTGCTTGACCAACTCTCGGTTTGCTCTTTGCTGAAATCGGTCTCACCGAGTTCAAGCAATTGGCTTCACCAAGATGAGGCTTTGCCCTAGCCCTAGCACATCGGTCCCATCGAGTTGTTCCAGTCGGTCCCACTGAGATGCCTAACGTTCACATTTGGAACTAAATCGGTCTCACCGAGTTCTTCTATTTGGACTGACCGATTTGGGTCAAATGTGTGTAACGGTTGGATTTTGTGTGGAGGCTATATATACCCCTCCACCCCCTTCTCCACAAGAGAGAGAGAGCCACCAGAACGTACCTACACTTCCAGCTTACATTTACTAAGAGGGAACCACCTACTCATGTGTTGAGATCAAGATATACCATTCCTACCAGAAGAATCTTGATTTCTAGCCTTCCCCAAGTTTCTTTCCACTCAAATCATCTTTCCAACATATCCAAATCTATGAGAGAGAGTTGAGTGTTGGGGAGACTATCATTTGAAGCACAAGAGCAAGGTGTTCATCATCAACACACCATCTATTACCATTTGGAGGGTGGTGTCTCCTAGATTGGTTAGGTGTCGCTTGGGGGCCTCCGACAAGATTGTGGAGTTGAACCAAGAAGTTTGTAAGGGCAAGGAGATCGCCTACTTCGTGAAGATCTACCCGAGTGAGGCAAGTCCTTCATGGGCGATGGCCATGGTGGGATAGACAAGGTTGCTTCTTTGTGGACCCTTCATGGGTGGATCCCTCCGTGGACTCGCGCAACCGTTACCCTTCGTGGGTTGAAGTCTCCATCAGCGTGGATGTACGATAGCACCACCTATCGGAACCACGCCAAAAATCTCTGTGTCATCATTGCATTTGCACTCTCCAAGCCCTTCCCTTTACCTTCATATGCAATGTTTTACTTTCCGCTACTACACTCTTAGAATTGCATGTGTAGGTTGATTGCTTGACTTGTGCTAAATTCCTAAAATCTGCCCACAACTAAAATTGGGAAAATGTTAGATTTTTATTTGGTTAAGTAGTCTAATCACCCCCTCTAGACCTACTTTTGATCCTACAGTTGCCTTGGGAGCCATTGGATGGAGCCTAGATAGCTGCCCAATCTCTCCCATGTGAGTGCCAGCCTTTGCAAGAGGGCTAGTGTTGCGCTCGATACTCTGTAACAGGAGCTTTCTTGCAATCTTCCCTAAACTGTTTCCTTTAAAGCCAGACCCATGTGGCATAAGCGTGCCGCAGCCACCATTGCAACATCACACATGCTTCAAACACATAGCCCTGCTGTAGACCCTTGCAACAACACAAATGTTTCACAAATATAGCCCCAGTTGCAAACCAGTGCACCTCACATGCACGTTTCAAAAAGAGGAAATTGCGCAAGGACACAACATTTCGGGATGAGGTAACAAAAAAATCACAACTCCAGGGGATTTAACCAGAAAATAAAATTCTAGGGGATTTAACCAGAAAATACAACTATAGGACTAACTGTTTTTTGAAAAATGAAAAATGAAAAAATAATCATATTTTCAAAAAACGAAAAATGTTTTTTAATTCTTGTATTTTTCAATCTTTTGAAATTTACTATTTTGTAACTTTGAATATATTTTTCCAGAGAGAGCTATGCTCGCCTCGGCTCAAGCCAACATGTCACTCTCATCACTTAACACGTAGGACCAGCACATCATATTTCTAATTAAGTGTGATAGCTTGGATTATTAGGGATGATAGACTACTCATATCAATATGGAATTCCTTCTTTTCCGGGAGCCCATTCGGAAAGAACTCCAAAATTAAGCGTGCTCAGCTTGGAGTAATTTCGTGATGGGTAACCGACCGAGAAGTTGCTCCCGGGTGCGCACAAGTGGGTACAAAGTGCGCAGAAAAGACTAGTATTGATCTGTGGGGTGATTCTAGATCTCGCCAGGAGTAATGACCACCGGCGGGTGTGTTCGGGGCGTTACATTAAGTGACTAAACGAAGCAATTTGTGTTTTTACTGATTAGTCATAGAGTTGTGTTTTGTTGTTAAAATCCCCTAGAGTTGTGGTTTTTTGTTACATCGGCCCCAAATGTTGTGTATTTGTGCAATTTTCTATTTCAGAAACATAGCAGCCATTGCAGAATGTTGCAAGGCCACACATGTTTTAGAACATAGCCTTGTTGCGGCTCCACCCTCTACCAAGACCCGTGGCACTGAAGCCCACCTACAACTTCCACTTTTACAACAGCACGGTGTTCGTCCAGGCATCTACCTTGTGAGGTAGGCATCGTAGTCCTCGTAGACCCATGCATTGGAAGCCTGGATGGAGCAGGGCCTACTACGTTGGGCGAGCACAGATCTGGAGCTTGTTGTGTAGGGAGCAGCCGATGCGAGCGAAGATAGAGAGAGATAGATGGATAGGAGAGAAATGGTTTCACGAAGCTTCCATCTCCTATACTCCACCTTCATGTGGTCCTTTTTGTGGAAACAATCCAACCAACCACTACGTGGCAGCCGAGCTGTTCGCCATATAACTTTATCGTTAAAGTTAATAAAAGGACGTCGATAACACACGTACATTTGTCCTAGGGACCTTCCAGACCGAACGGTAGTTCACTATGAGGGATCATTCCCCACGAATGATTTGTTTTTGACAGGGGAACCCCACTATGCGAATGCCTCCCCGTGGCTAGGCCTTTTCCCTTAAGAAAACGGAAAAGGAGCAAAAAGTCCAGTAACAAAACAAATGCAAAGTCCCAGATTTTTTTGACAAATAGAAGCCCAGTTTTTGCTCTACTATGGAAAAAAATGCCATCAACTTTCAAAGCAGAAAAAATGCCATGGAAAATTCCAAAAAAATTGCCATTCAAGTTTGACCAAACTATTTATGATTTTCCATGATATTAGTTTTTTAACAATGGAAAGGTTTGCAAACATATTTGATTTCTAATAAAAGCATGGAAAAGTTGCCATGGAAAAAATTCAAAATTGCCATGGAAAAATAATATGTTCGGAAAATGGCATGGACTAAAATGTTCTATATATATCAAGATCCATAGACTAAAAACATATTCCATGAACCATACACTATAAAAGTCATGATACATATGCTATAATTGCGATGGGAATGGCAACTTTGTTGGAGATGTACTATATACCATGATCCATAGTGTTGGGGATATTACTACTGGGCGTAAACCGGCCAAGAGTAGCCGGATTAACTTCATGAAGATTAGAAGCCCATGAAGATGTGAAGATGATGGCGCTTTACGAAGGCCCAAAGCCTAGAACAGAATTAAAGCCTGTAGATGTAAACCGACTTAATCATGTAACTTGCCTTGTAAGATAGGAAGTGGGGAGACCAAACCGGACACGTTTATGATCCGGTTTCGGGACTCTGTAAACCGGCGGGTGTCAACCTATGTATATAAAGGGACGACCCGGCAGTGGTTGAGGGACAGACAACAACTCGAGAGCCAGACAAAGCGGTTTCGCTCCCTGGCCTTCGAAACCCTAGCAATACCAATCACAACTAGATGTAGGCTTTTACCTTCCTTGAAGGGGCCGAACTAGTATAAAACTCCCCGTGTCCCCTTGTCCGGTTTAACCCCTTTAAGCTAATCCGTTGCGATGGCTCCATGACTAAGTCCTATCACAAGGACATCTGCCATGACAAACCCACGACAGTTGGCGCCCACCGTGGGGCTATCGCACGATGGTTTCGAGTTCTTGAAGGGCAGCTTTGATGGACTTAAGGGATACGCTGTGGGCCGGATGACAAAGAGTCGTCGCGGCAAGCTTTACATCGACAATGCAGGATGAGGTCCCGAGGCCGATTCAATTGAATATGGGTACCGGGTCCCCTTCGGTGGGATTCACGTCTTCATCGGCAAGATTGGCGAATCGGCTGCTGAGTCGGACATCTACACCGACACCATCGAGACGGCTCAGCGTGCAAGCCCTTCGCCGGTTCATCCTGTGGCGAAGCATGTTTTCGTAGGTGTCATCCATGGAGCGGAGTATGAGGACGGGCCGGCGTCTGATGGAGAGACCATTGTCTGTTCCGACGATGAGTCTTCTGGAGAGACCGAATCACTCTTTCAGTTGCAGGACGGCCGGATTAGTGGAGGATCTGATGCCAACAGTATTCCGGATTCCCCTGATCTCCCAAACCGGGCCGCCATCTTCATGGCCGGCACACAATCAGCACCTCATTCATCGGCTGCCGTAGCAATACTCTCCGGTTCAACAACGGCCACACCAGCAGGGGCAGGAAGCTCTGCACCGCCTCCAGCTCAAGTCCTGTCTAATTTGTTCGATGCTTTGGCAACATTGATGGCTGCAGAGGTGGATGCAACAGCCAGGGACCAGCACAACGCGGAGATTGCAAAGGTAAAGGATCAGATAGCTTAGGCTAAAGCGGACCTAGCGGCGGAGAACGCTAGGATGGCTACAGAACGGGCTGAATTGGAAGCGCAGGCCTACCGGATTAGGCTGGATCAGAATGCTTCCGAAGAATTCATGAGAAGAAGGTACCGATCGCATCTCCCATCGGGTTATGAGCCGCAAAATCTCTTCAACACACCAGGAACATGAGATAGTAACCAACCCATACTGAACCGGGCGGAGGCACCAGGAACAGGAGCGCCGGTTCAACTGCGCATGATGGACCCGCCTCGCCAGAACAACGTTGTGCCACAGTATGTGCCAACACCTCCCGGGCATTATTCCAACCCGTTGGACAATATCATGGCCGCCGCTTCACGCCTGGCAGCCCTCCCAACCGACGGCGAGTCACCAGTTGCGATTGAGGCACGTCGGGCCAGGGATCTCCTTCAAACAACGTTAAACCAGCAGCAGGCATATTCACACAGTCGTGAGAGGATTCATTCCACTCCCCACCCAAGACGGAGCTATAGCAGACACATTGAGGATGAACCGGCTGTGTCAAGCAGTGGACGTCGCCGAAATTCGCCGCGAGGAAATAACCCGGCAGGGGGAGGTGCTAATGCGCAGGATGTTGTGGATCATGGCCGCGCGCGTTGGGAGGCCGAGTTAGCAGCTCAACACGGAGCATGACAACATACTCCGGTTCACCCTACCGCTTCAGTGGAGCCAGGTGTGGTATTCAGTTCCTTAGGGGTGCCGTGTCTCACCCCCGCTTTGCGTAATGTGAGATTGCCCAAGGACTTCAAGGGACCTCGTAAGGTACCAAATTACACCACCAATTTACAACCAGAGGCGTGGGTGGAAAGCTATGAGATGGAAATGGAGATGTTAGATGTGGATGAGGCAGCGTGTGCTAAATACTTCACCATGATGTTAGAAGGTACGGCTCGTACTTGGTTGAAGAGCTTACCAACTAACGTCAAAGATACTTGTAAGCAGCCAATGTCAATCGTGGATCTAGCCGCTTGTGTCCAAGAGGAAGGGGAGTCCACGACCGATTGGGTCAAGCAGGTCTCGGCAATTTTGCACTCATCAGATCGTATAAATGCAGATACCACAGTACTAACGTCGGAAGGCAATTGCCGTTTCCTGCCCCTCAAACAGAAGTTAGGAAGGCTCAAACATCATTGCAATGATATGTCAATGCTCATGGCCGCTTTGGTTAAGTACGCCGATTCAGATAATACCAAGGACCCGGATTCAGTGGAGGACAAACCGGGGAAAGGGAAGAAGAACGGCAACGCCAAGGGTCAGCAGCATAATCCGGCAGGCGATGGAAACAGTGGTAAGCGCAAGGCCGACAGTGGCTTGGACTTTATGGCTAACACCAATGCTTAGGATAATGGCCAGCGCCGCAAGGGCAAGCAGCCCCAGAGGGGCGGAGGTTCAGGCCCCAATTTGGAGCGCCTGTTAAATCAACCCTGTCTAAAGCATGGATCAAAGGAGAAGCCAGCATCACATCTTTGGAAGGACTATTATATCATGCGGGATTTCAAGAACTCCAATATGTTCCAGTATGATAATGGCTCGCCCGGTGGTTCAGGAGGTGGTTTCCATGAGCCGGGTTATGGAGGTAGCAGTTCCGGTTTAGGGTTTCTAGGCAACCAAACCGGACACATCAATCAAGGGCACCAAGGCCACCAGGGAGGTTACAACCATCAGGGGAACCAGTAGCAGCAGTCGGGTTACCAGAGCAATCCCAAGCAGCTAAATAGCGGGCAATATCATGTCTTCACTACTAGTTTGTGTAAGCGTGATTAGAAGCTTCACAAGAGGGAAGTAAACTCTGTCGAACCGGCAGTGCCTTAGTATTTGTGCTGGTCTGAGCAACCTATTTTGTGGAGTAGAGAGGGTCACCCACCCCGGGTTGACAATCCAGGTCACTTGGCCCTGGTGGTAGCCCCTCAAGTTGGGGGATACAAGTTTACTAAAGTGCTCATGGATGGGGGAAGTAGTATCAACATTCTATATTATGATACATTCCGCCGTATGGGGTTGACAAATAAGAATCTCAAACCGTCAAATACCATTTTTCATTGTGTGGTGCTTGGTAAGTCTGCATATCCTGTGGGCAAGATAGCCTTAGAGGTGGCTTTTGGAGATGATTATGATTCAAGGTCAGAAACATTGGCTTTTGAGGTGGTAAAAATCAGTCTGTACCACGCCTTGTTTGGGAAGCTGGCTTATGCTAAATTTATGGCGAGGCCGTGTTATGTCTATCTACAGCTTAAAATGCCAGGTCATAAGGGGGCTATCATAGTACATGGAAGCAGAAAGATCGCTTTGGAATGTGAGGAAGGTGATGCATCTTATGCTGAGTCAGTTTGTGCTACAGAGGAGTTGAAATTCTATAAGGAGCAAGTTGATCCGGCAGACATGACTTCTTTGAAAAAGCCAACTACGAAACACGATCCAATGTTGAAGTTTAAATCGGCCGCAGATACTAAGATGGTTGACTTTGTTCCTGGCGATTCATGCAAACAGTTCAACATCAGTGCTAACCTGGATCCCAAATAGGAAAGCACGCTCATCGAGTTCATCCGTGAGAACTGGGACATCTTTGCATGGAAACCTTCTAACATGCCAGGTGTACCGAGGGAACTCGCTGAGCACACACTCAACATTGATCCTAAGTATAAACCGGTCGGGCAGTTTCTCCGCCGCTTCAATGAAGAAAGGCGTAAGGCTATCGGTGAAGAGGTAGCTCGGTTGTTGGCTGCAGGGTTTATCGTGGAGGTATTTCATCCAGAGTGGTTGGCTAATCCGGTGCTGGTTCTTAAGAAAAACGGCACTTGGTGGATGTGTGTGGATTACACAGATTTGAACAAAGCTTGCCCTGCAGACCCCTTTGCCCTCCCTCGCATTGATCAGATCATTGATGCCACGGCGGGTTGTGACCATTTGTGTTTTCTGGATGCTTACTCTGGTTATCATCATATCAAAATGGCAGTTAAGGACCAGGAGAAGACAGCCGTCATCACTCCTTTTGGAGCCTTCTGTTATGTCTCCATGCCCTTTGGACTCAAGAGCGCCCAGGCAACTTATCAGCGATGTGTTCAGAATTGCCTTCATACGCAGATTGGGCGTAATGTCCATGCATATGTGGATGATATTGTGATTAAGTCCAGAAAGGAGGAAACATTGATAGATGATTTGAGAGAAACCTTTTACAACCTTCGGGTTTACAAAATGATGCTCAATCCGGAGAATTGCGTGTTTGGTGTTCTGGCAGGCAAGCTCTTGGGTTTTCTGGTGTCAAACAGAGGCATTGAAGCTAATCCGAAAAAAATTCAGCAATTACATCTTTGGCTAAACCGGCGTGTATCAATGACGTTCAACGTCTGGCAGGCCAGATTACAGCTTTAAGCCGGTTTATCAGTCGTCTTGGAGAGAAGGCCATCCCTTTATATCAGATGCTTAAGAAAATAGATAATTTTGTCTGGAGCGAGGCAGCTGATAAAGCGTTTGAGGATCTGAAGAAGCAGTTAGCTACACCGCCTATGCTTGCGGCACCGATCGATAAGGAGCCGTTATTGCTATATGTGGCTGCTAATGCCCGAGGTGTTAGCGTGGCTATTGTGGTAGAGCACAAGAAAATCGGCAAGGAATATCCAGTTCAACGGCCGGTTTATTATATCAGTGAGGTCCTCATTGAGTCAAAGCAGAGGTATCCACATTGCAGAAGCTAGTGTATGGGGTGTTTATGGCAAGCCGGAAGCTTAAACACTATTTTTAGGGCCATCCCATCACAGTGGTCAGTTCAGCCCCTCTGGGAGATATCATTCAAAACAGAGAAGCAACTGGCCGGATTGCCAAGTGGGCTACTGAGCTTGGACCTCATGGGATCAAATACGTACCCCGCACTGCAATCAAATCCCAGGCACTTGTGGACTTCATCAATGATTGGACAGAGTTACAGGCACCTGAAGAGAAACTAGATAATACATATTGGACTATTCATTTTGATGGGTCCAGACAGTTGGAGGGCTCGGGGGCTGGAGTCATACTAACTTCCCCACAAGGTGACAAGTTTTGTTATGTCCTCCGTTTAATGTTCCCTTGTACTAACAATGCAGCTGAATATGAGGCTTTGCTCCACGGTCTTCGGATGGCTAAGGAGATGAACTTAAGTCGGGTTAAGTGCTTCAGGGATTCAGATCTAGTGGCTCAACAGGTGTCTGGCACTTGGGATTCTAAAGACCCACTCATGGCTGCATATTGGCGAGAGGTGGACATAGTGGCTAGTCACTTCAAGGGTTATCAGGTGGATCATATAGACCGGTGAAAGAATGAAGCGGTGGACGCTTTAAGTCGTCTTGGTTCCCAGCATAAACCAGTTCCGCCAAATGTGTTTCTTGACGTATTACATAATCCGTCAGTCAAGGTACCAACCGAAGAAAGAGTTGGCTATTCCTGATCCGGAGGCTCAATTGGTGGCAGCTTTGCATGTCATACCGGATTGGACAATCCCATATGTGACTTACATGAACCGGGGCGAGTTACCAGATGATGAAACGTTGGCTCGACGGATAATCCGGCATTCCAAGTCCATGACCATACTCAACAGGGAGTTACATCGTTACAGTGTTTCAGGAGCAATTCAGCGTTGTGTTTCTCCTCAAGAGGGTTGTGAGGTTTTGCGAGAAATCCATGAAGGGCATTGCAGTCACCACGCCGGTTCAAAGTCTTTGGTTGCTAAAGCTTTTCGCCACGGTTTTTACTGGTTGACAGCGCATGCTGATACGGTGAATTTAGTTAAGCGATGTGACGGTTGTCAAAAATTCGCTCGCCGTGTGCACATTCCGGCTCAAGAGTTTAGGATGATTCTAGTAACTTGGCCGTTTGCGACTTGGGGGCTTGATATGGTTGGACCCTTCAAACGATCCAAGGATAAAAAGACCCACCTGTTAGTAGCAGTTGATAAATTTACCAAATGGGTGGAGGCAGAACCAGTCAGTAAGTGTGATGCGGCCACGGCGATTAAGTTCATCAAAAAGGTGATGTTCCAGTCTGGCTTTCCATACAGTATTATAACTGATAATGGTACTAATCTGTCAAAAGGGGAGATGGAGGAGTTTTGCCAACGTGAGCACATCCGGCTCGATATAGCATCAGTGGCTCACCCCCAGTCTAATGGTCAAGCGGAGAGGGCAAATCAAGAAATTCTACGAGGTATCAAACCCAGGCTTATGGTTCCTTTTAAGCGGACACCAGGTTGTTGGGTCGAGGAGCTACCTTCTGTGTTATGGAACATCAACACCACACCTAATAAGTCTACGAGTTATACACCTTTCTTCATGGTTTATGGAGCGGAGGAAGTTCTTCCTAGTGACATTCGTCACGACTCGCCCCGTGTGATAGCCTATGTTGAAGCTGATAATGAGAAGGCACGTCAAAATTCTCTGGACCTGTTGGATGAAGAGCGTGATCTTACAGCAGCACGTTCGGCGATTTATCAACAAGATCTCCTGCGTTATCACAGCCGCCGGGTTAAGACCAGAACCTTTCAAGAAGGTGATTTGGTGCTCCGGCTCATCCAGGATCAGACTGATATGCACAAGTTATCCCCACCTTGGGAAGGACCCTTTGTGGTCAGCAAGAATCTGCACAACGGGTCATACTACCTCATTGATGTTCGAGAGCACAAAGACTCACGTAAATCGGAGGAGGAGACCAAGCGGCCATGGAACATAGCTCTTCTTCAGCCTTACTATACTTGAGCCATAGGATCTTCATGTGTACATATTTATGACAATGTATATATTCTATAATAAATCGGAACCTCCGTTAAAGCGGGGTATCTGTTCTTTTTTACATCATGTGTGTGCTTACAAGTGTTTACTGACAAAGCGGAGTTTTTTGTTAATCCGGTCTCAGCAGCCACACGGATATAAAGAAAATCACTAGGGGGCTTGGTCATATCTGAACCATAGCTACACCTCTTGATCGGTTTGAAACCACGAAGGGATATCACTAGGGGGCTTGGTTGTTGTCACACCATAGCTACACCTCTTGATAGGCGTTTATGCCACAAAGAAAAGTATGTGAGGCCAAAGAGAGTGTTGCACAAAGCACAAACTCAAACATGGGCACCCACTGAGCACAACTCAAAAAGTTACTTGGGGGCTCTTTTTGCAAAGCAACAAAGAGTTTGAAAGGACCCATGTAATTGGCTATCAAGCCACGGCTTGGAAGCCTGGTGTATTCACCTAAAACCCCGGGTTAACCTGCCTTCATCAAGTAAGCCACTCCTATCCATGTAATCCTGGTATGACCCGCCGAATGTTTGACAAGTCAATCTTTTACTGACCCTGAACTTGTCAACGTTAAACTGACGATTGGTTAATTGGAGGCCCATCTTAAAAGGCTTTGTTAAATGGTTTAACTCAGAGGCCTCGCATCCCATGAAAAGCCTCGATTTGGAGCCTGGTAGCTCGTAAAAAGCCTCGAATATTTCTTGCTTGAATTTTCTTGGTTAATTCTTTTGCCCTTATTACGGTTCATCCAATGTTCTGATAATCTAGTGTCCTTGACCCGGCTTGGTTTTCAACTACAGGATGTTCATCCATGATTAGTTACAAACCAGCATTTTGTTGCTCCGGTCTGGTTTGACTAAATCACCAGTACTATCAAGGAAACCCGGTGGTTATTATATCCCGGTGCGGCTTATTATCATAATCCGACACAATAAGGATAGGGGTTATCAACATTCCGGATTGGTATTAACACCTTTGCCGTATACGCCGTTGGTCAACCGATGAGGTATGATGTACATATTACTTTCTATACAAACACTTCGATTATTCATCTAAGTATTGTATGCTTGTTGGGCATCATAACCCGTCCAGCGGTAAACCGCTGGATTCTTTTAAGTTCTTCTACCCAGGAGCACAACTCATCATGGGCTATGCATAAATGTATACCAAAAGGAGGAACAAGTTGTCATGAGGTATTACAAAACATGCTTGATGGCATGACAGATAAAGGAGCTTTTGGCTATCCTATTACAAGAAGTTTTCAAAGCGACTCGAATTGCGTTATTGTTTTTAAAAGTATCGGCACACACCAGCCAGTAAACTGGTGACCGGTTTAAGACGCTTCGTCTGGACGGCTTGATGGTTGAGGGTCAGTTGGTGTGGGCACTTCTTCATCCCTTCCCAGACACTGGAAATCAACCATCGACCAATCGATTCCAGTTAAAGCTTGAAATACTGCCTCTTCATGGATAAGATTGGACGGGTTAATATCAGGAGCGTAAGTATGCTTACGAATCGGAGGCACAAGTTGTTCAACTTCATGGATTTCGGCAGGCTGTCTTCTGCCTTCAGCGTCATAGGCCGGTTGAAAATGAGACAAGTCTGTGTCGTCGGCCAGCTTGCTGGCTATCAGCCGCATCTCTTTGGTCAGCCTCCGGAGGTCATCATTGTCTAAGTTTGAACCGTCCTCCTTCACTCCTGGGATCCTTTAATGATATCCTCCGCTTCAAGGTCTGGAATCCAGGCCTTGGCTCGAATAAGGGCGGTTAAAGCTCTAGCTCTTGCAGCTGCCTTTTTCAGTTCAACAATCCGGGCTGGTAACATGGCCAGCTTCTCAAGTTTTTCCTTTATCAGAGTTGGTGTTGGTTTGTTGTACGCCGCCGTGCAAATAGCCCGCTGAGACCCAGAGTACAACTGTTTAGTCAAAGTATATGCCACTTTGAGCTTCATTCATATGTCTGTACCAAGATGAGCAATCCAAGTCCCTGTCACGGTTGAACATCGGCATTCTGATCAATGATAAGGTTCCATGGATTGCACCAAATACATAATGAGATACTTACAAAAGATAGCAGAAGTCATAGCGTTAATTTCCCGTTTTAAACTAGCTAGTTCCTCCACAACTGGTTGCAGGGCAGCCTTGGCATCTTCAGCACTTTTTGTTAAACCGGATTTTTCAGTTTCCCAATCAGCATGGTCTTTGTTGAAAGATTCTTTCATTTTTTCCATTGCGGCCAGGGCTTTTGTCAGCTCCTCTTTGGATTTGGCAGCTTCTTCTTGTTGTGACTTAACATTCTTTTGCAAGTCAATGTTTCGGGCATCTCTATTCCTCAGTTCAGCTTGCAACATTGAAGATATGTCAAACAACAGGGTACATATATGTTCTAAGTACAAAGCGTATAACAAGTTATGCACTTCGTACTTGGGGGCTGATGCCTATTTGCTCTAAATTACTACATTTTATACAAGTCTCCAAAAAAATGCAAGCATTATCCTTGACACTTGGGGGCTAATGTACGTCTGTTCAAAAATGAATGCATGGATTAAAACCCGGTTTAACTTGCAAAAGTTAAAACGGCCTTTGGGGGCTACACTGCAGAAAGCTATCTAATTGCTAAAGCATGAGTCTTGGTTCTTATTAGTGACTTGACATTTTGAGGATCAGTGAAGAAAAATTTAAAGTGCTATAAAGACCCGATTTATGATTAACATCATAAAACGACCCTTGGGGGCTACTTGGGCTAATATTTCAACTTTGAATTAACAAATAAAGGGAGAGGAGAATACCTCATATCGCTCTTTCATCAAATTCACCAAACCGGCTTCATAGTCCCGGTTTGAGTGCAAGCGGTTCAAGAAGGCAGAGTGAAGCTCTTCAGCATTGAGATGAGCATAACTTGCTAAATCACTGCTCCATTTGCCTTTTTCCCTAGTAGCCCGCTCTTCTTTGGCACTATGTTGAGCCAAGACTACGGGATGGCCTGGAGAGTTGTGGCCTATTCTAGTAATGGTAACGTCATCTCCTTGGCCTTCAGTGTTTTTGGCTGGTGATAATGGAGTCTCAACATCTCTCACCGGACTAGCCCGATTTGGCTCTGCCGGTTAAGTGTCAAGCGCGGCAGGCTCAGCATTTGTTGGTTCATCAGTATTTTGGCCTTCAAGGGGCGGTTCATCAGAGATGGCTTCAGGATGAGGGCCCTCCGGTTCACAAGTTTGTTCCGGTTCACCTCTTGGTTCTTCTTCTTCAGTGGCCAGGTCTTCAGGCGGATTGGTGACCCGAGCTTTTTTGCTGCGTCTGGCTTTGGCCCTGCAATCAAAACAAAAAGAGGGTTAACATCTTATTCAAAATTTGTGACGCATTGAAAGAAAAGGTTTTACAGTTTATCCGGCCATAGTTTTCAGAGGAGGGAGTTGAGTTGCTGTTGACTCGCCAGATGAAGAGGGAGGTGTTACCTGATAATTTGAATCGGACGGATTAAGAGGTTGTCTGAAATAACCTGCCTTGGGGTAAGAGTTGTCAGAAGTGGGAGAGACCTCAGACCGGCGCTTCCGCACTGGGGTGTCAGGTAAACCGGCTGAAGTGACCTGTTGGCCACTGTGCCGGGTTGTCCGACGAGCTTCATGTTGTTGCATCTTCAAAATAAATGTTGGATCCAAGTGAGCAAGAGGATGAGAAAAGCTTACTTTCCGGACTGCTTGATGGGTTTTTTGTGTTGGCTTAGAGTCTGAACTGTAGGAAAAGGTAATTACCTCTACGTCATCAGCTTGACTGCCTTCGGCGTCCTCCTGATGAAGGTCATTGTTAATGAGGTGCACGAAAAGGGAGCCAAGTGAGTCAAGTTCTACCCCAACTTCCGGATCGTCAACATCATCATCAAGCTCCATGTTGATCCGGTCTGCTGTTTTCCGCTTTGAAGTCCGCTTGACAGCCTTGGTTTTTGGACGGGATGGCTTGGCCGCCTTATCCCCGGCTGGTTTTGACGCTTTGTCTGCGGATTTCCGCTTCCAGAAAGGGTCATCACCCTATTTATACATAAGTAGAAAGAAGATTACAAGTTGAAACATATTAAGGACATCAAAAATTAAGAAGTATAGTGCTTACAGCAGGCAGTTTATTCTGAGTATAGAAGGGAAGCAAGCCAGTTTGACTACAGACTACTTCCGATTCATTCAAAATTTTCTTTACACCTTCGGTGACCTCTTCGTCGGTCACCTAAATGTTGCAATGGCGTTGTGGGTCTTCAACATCACCAGTGTACTCACACATTAAACCGGGGCGCCGGCTTAGCGGCAAGATGCTCAAAGATATCCAACAGCGCATGAAATCAACGCCTGTTAAACCATTGGCCGTGAAAGCCCGGAGCTTGGCGAGTTGAGGGGCATATTTGGCCCTTTCTGCAGAGCTTAAGCGTTGTGGCATTGGATGGGTGTTGGAAAGCCGGTGATCACGAAAGCCTGGGAGGGGATTCTCATCTTCAGGGGACATATCTCTGCAGTAAAACCAAGTATGGTTCCATTCCTTAGGGTGGCTGTGCAGTTTGGCATGAGGAAATTCAACTTCTTTCCGCTTCTGAATTGAGACACCACCAAGTTCAGTGTTGGGGCCATTTACAAATTATGTGCGCCGGTTTAGGTGAAAGAAGTCCCGGAACAGCTCCGCAGTTGGTTCTTCTTGTAAGTACACTTCATAGAAGACCTGGAAGTTGCATAAATTGGAGACTGAGTTGGGTCCGATATCTTGAGGATGAAGTTGGAAACTGGCAAGCACATCTCGGTAAAACTTTGACCCTGGCGGTTTGAAGCCACAGCCTATGTGGTCAACAAAGACAACCACCTAAACCTGCCTCGGGGTTGGAGGATTTTCTGCTCCTGGAACTCGCCATTTAATTTCAGTTTTCTTAGGCAAGGTGCCGATGCTGACCATATCGTTCAATTGTTCATCGGTGACCCAGGAATGAGCCCAGTTGCAAGTGGTAAATTTCTTGGCCATTGTGGAACAAACAAGCTGGAAACGAAAGGCCGGTTTGTAAATCACTCATGATGACATACAAGATGCAATGGAGTAAAAGATATACTGATATGTGAAATTGCATAAACCGGAGATCAATGCAATAATGGATAACAAGGCAGTACCAGAACATGGGTACCCAGACACTGTTAAACCGGAGTATAACTATGGAGGTAAAGGGCTCTTCTGGTTTATCAGAGTGCTAATGGCATCGATTGCTTATGCAAAGTTAAACCGTCTATATTGGTGCGAGGAGTACAGATCTAAAAATAGCGAAGTAAGGGGAAAAAGATCTCACAGGTTTGTATAAATTTTTTGGATCTAAGGGATGACAGAAACTGGAATATATTTAGGTTCAAGCTTCGGGTACTTAAATAGTTCAGCAGATTCAGATAAAGAAGTTCTTGATATAAAGAGGGAGTTTAATGAGGAGAATACGATTATGGCTACAGTCGTGCAAGAATAACAGGTCCAGCCTAGCCTCGAATGCTATAGATAAGAAAAGAGAGGAACAACACCGAAGTTTTCAATGAACTCCGACGAACAG
Organism: Triticum aestivum; assembly: GCF_018294505.1. NCBI lineage: Eukaryota > Viridiplantae > Streptophyta > Magnoliopsida > Poales > Poaceae > Triticum > Triticum aestivum. The sequence goes on from NC_057800.1 coordinate 186,605,295, forward strand.
TGAAACCCTAAAAAGATAAGATCGGGGGTGGAAGTAAAAGAGGTTACCGGTGTCGCAAGAACGGTGGAGGGAAGCTGCGGTTTTCTGGTTCGATAGGGTGATGCAGCGGCCGACGGCGAGGCAGAGGCGAGGCTTGTCGATGGCGGCGGCGCTCAGAAGCAGAGACCTCGCGAGGAAGAAGAAGGGACGAAGGGGTAGCAGGAAAGAAAGGAAAAAGGGTCCCCAGCCCCTATTTATAAGGCGAAACGATACAACGGCAAGTGCGAGAATCGAGGAGCTCAAAAAATGGATAAGTAATAATGGTGTCACCTCGATGACTGGATATGCGTTAATGAAGGTAATCTTTAGCTTTAATGAACAGATGATGTTAGGGCAGTTTGTTAAAGGTCTGGAGCATGATGTCACGGCGGTTTACAAGATCAAGGTGAAAATGTAAAGGAGGAATTTTTCTAAGTGATGGAGATTGACATGAACCAGTTCAAACCAATCTGGGGCCTAATGTTGGGGATATTACTACTGGGCGTAAACCGGCCAGGAGTAGCCGGATTAACTTCATGAAGATTAGAAGCCCATGAAGACGTGAAGATCATGGCACTTTACGAAGGCCCAAGGCCCAGAAGTGAATTAAAGCATGTAGATGTAAACCGACTAAATCATGTAACTTGCCTTGTAAGATAGGAAGTGGGGAGACCAAACCGGACATGTTTATGATTCGGCTTCGGGACTCTATAAACTGGCGGGCGTCAACCTATGTACACAAAGGGACGACCCGGCAGCGGTTGAGGGACAGACAACAACTCGAGAGCCAGACAAAGCGGATTCGCTCCTTGGCCTTCGAAACCCTAGCAATACCAATCACAACTAGATGTAGGCTTTTACCTTCCTTGAGGGGGGCGAACTAGTATAAAACTCCCCATGTCCCCTTGTCCGGTTTAACCCCTTTAAGCTAACCCATTGCGATGGCTCCACGACTAAGTCCTTTCACAAGGACATCTACCGTGACAAACCCACAACACATAGACTAAAAAATGCATAGACTATAATTTCATGTCATGGTCCATAAACTACAAATGTAGACTGAAAAATGCAATGATCCATATAGTAAAATTTCATGATGCATAGACTATATTTTCCATGGTCCCATGCAAAATAAATTTGCCATGTTTCAAAAAAAGGAAGAAAATTGGCCATGATACATATAGTAAAAATTACCACGATCCGTAAACTACATTTGCCATGCTACATGAAATTAAATTGCCATGGTCTAAATTAAAAGTAATTTTTGCCAGGTTGCAAAAGAAAAAGGAAACTTCCATGATCCATAAACTACATTTGCCATGCTCGAACAACTTAATTTGCCATGGTCCAATAAAAATTGTGATGGTATTAAACAAGAAACATGAGAAGTAAAACTAGTGATGCCATGGGCCATGCAAACTTTCTTCAAAAATGTTATATACATATCATCATTCATGGACTATAAAATGTCATGATCCATACAATATAATTCCCATGATACGTACGTTAAATTTTCCATGGTCCCATTCAAAAGAAAATTTTCCATCTTGCAGAAAGGAAGAAAATTTGCCATGGTCCACATAATTAGGAAATTGCCATGCTCCATAAACTACATTTGCCATGATACATACACTATGTTTGCCATGGTCCCTTTCAAAATGAAAATTTTCCATATTGTAGAAAATGAAGAAAACCGGCCATGGTCCATATAATTAGAATATTGCCATGCTCCATAAACTACATTTGCCTTGATAGGTACACTAAGTTTGCCATGCTCCTGTTCAAAAATAAAATTTGCCATGTTGAAAAAAAGGAATAACATTTGCCACGTTCGATATAATTAAAATTTTCCATCCTCCATAAACTACATTTTCCATGGTCCCGTTCAAAAATAAAATTTTCCATTGCAAGAAAGGGATAAAATTTGCCATGGTCCATACAATTAAGAATGCCGTGCTCCATAAACTACATTTGCGATGATCCATTAAACTAAATTGCCATGGTCCAAACAAAAGTATTTTTGGCCATGTTGCGAATAAACGAAAATGGCACGCTCCATATACAACATTGCACATCTAAGTAGTACACATGATGGGAATTGTAAAATATCATTGCTCATTAACATGATGCCAACCGTAGAATATCATTGCACATTAACATGATGAAAAAAAGTTTGAATAATAGTCATGTAAATGAACTAAAATTAAACCATGGTTTAAGTTGCCATGGCAATGATTCTTAAGCCAACATGGCAGCTTCACGACGAGAGATAGAGAGAGAGAGAGAGAGAGAGAGAGAGAGAGAGAGAGAGAGAGAAATCGTGGTACATCCAGTTTCGCAAACAATCATGGCAAAAAATGAAAACTCTGTGTTTGTGACATGGATAAAGTTTCATGATTTTTGCCATGGCAAAAAGGATGTAACAAATTCCAACATGGAAAATTTGTATTGGGTGACATGGCAAATTTGTATCCAGTGAAATGTTTTGGTGGCATGTCAATAGTTTTAATATTTTTCCCATGGAAAAACATTTAAACTTTTTTGCCATGGCAAAAGTTGTATTAGTAGCAAAGTCAAACGAAAATTGAAAATAACAGGGCAATGATTCTTAAGCCACCATGGCAACTTCACAACAAAGAGATAGAGAGAGAAGTCATGGTAATACTAGCTTCCTACACAATCAAGTCGAAAATTCATAAACTCCGTGTTTGTGACATGGCAAAAGTTTCAAGATTTTTGCCATGGCAAAAAGGTTGTAACAATTTTAACATGGCAAATTTGTATTGGGTGACATGGCAAACATTGTATTGGTGACATGGCAAATGTTATAACATTTTTGCCATGGAAAAATATGTAGGATTTACAAATTTCTCAATTTTCCATGGCAACATTTGTATTAGTTTCCACGTGAACAAAAGTATTTGTGTTAGTAGCAAAGACAAACAAAATTGAAAATACCATGGCAACAAGATTAAAGTTAGCCATTGGAATGCATGTAAAAGTTGCCATTGTGTTATTGCATGAATACGTAATTATTCTCTGATTAGTAGATGAAAAATAACAAAGTTATGACATCAAATATTCTTATGACTGGCCATGAGAAACAAAAAATGTTTAGTTCCAATCATAACATGAAATTGCCATGGCAAATGTTAAGACGAGGCAAATTTTGTGACATGCGAAAACTAAGATTTTTCATATGTCCATACAAAAAATGCCATGTTAGCATTTACTCTTACTTATGCCATTGAACAAAGAAACTAGCAATTTCAGAAACTTTCCAGCTAAATATGGCCAAAATGATGTATATCAAATAGTAATTTCGTGCCATACCCCATCTAAAACAACTGCCATGTTAAACAATAATTTTGCATGTTTCAGCAGCTAAATTCCTTGCCATACCCCATCTAAAACAATTTCCATGTGGTCTCCATTCTAGTTATCTTTTTGCCATACATGACAACAAATTTGACACAAAAAGCATGGTAAAAACCCTAAAACATGGCAATTCCAGTAATTTGAAAACATTGCAACTAATGTTGATTGCATGATTTTGAACATGGCAATTTAGTTGATTCCCGCTGACCTTCATGGGAGGGGATGGTTGATTCCATTCAAAAGCGACAGGGGGGTGGAGTAGGAAGAGAATGTAGATGTGTAGAGGGAGGAAGGTGCGGGGTGCTTCCTGAGGGAGTGATGTGGATGGAGTTGAACTTGCCAATGGAGAAGTATGCACAAGTGACGAGGAGCAAGCCGGTGACGAGGGCGATGTCGAAATTGCGTGGCTTGACGGTGCGGCGGATGGCCTTGAGCAGCCTGTCGGTGTAGTTAGTGGTTGCGTTCACCCAGGAGCATGGTGCTTAGTCCTGGCCGCAGCGGCAAGGATCACCTCAATTACGTTAGTGGATGCTTTCACACCGGAGCACGGTGCCTGGTGTTGGTCACGACAGTGAGGACCACGCGTTTAGAAGCGGACCCAACATCGGCCGTGTCGGCGGGTGAGTAGGCGGTGCTTGGCCTCTGCCCATGACGGCACCTCGGCTGGTTAGTGACGAGCTTGCAGAGGGAGGCAGACCCGGAGCGCGGTGGAGGGCCTGATTGTCATCATTGACGAAGATCTCATAGAGGGGGATGACCTCCAAGTTCACCGTAGTGAGTAGGCGGCGCTCGTCCTCCAACCACGACCACACCTCCAACCGGTCGCGCGTGGATCAGAAACCGCAGCAGCAAGGGGCTCACGCCGGCGAGGAGCACGCAGAGAGATTCGGCCTCGACCTGCTCGCCGTGGCGGTGGGCGCGAGCAAGCGGCGGGGGCGGTCGGTTTCTCTCTCTCTCTCTCTCTCTCTCTAAGACGGGATGGAAAGGTAAAAAGTGGGTGAGTTGAGAGTGAGGACAAGGCTAGGAAAAATGAAGGGATTAGGGCATCTCCAACAGTAACCCCCAAAAATCCTTCCCCATACGTCCGCGGGTAGGGGGAACTAGTCCGCGGACACGGATACGGGAGGCAGCCATCCAACTGTAGCCGCATACATTTTCACAACAACTCAAACCAACTGGACGAAATTCGTTCAAACAAGTCTGAAATTCATATCAACACGACTGGATTTCATATAAACATATCAGGTTTCATATAAACATGACAAATTTCATTACAAATACATCAAAGCGGTCCTAAGCGGGCTCTGGAGTATAATTACTGCCTAATCTAAATGATCGCCAGCGTCCGGTACCTGTCTCCGGCCATCAGCCCTGAGAACTGAAGCATCACCGTCTCTAGTTCCGCCTCGGCGCTCTCCAGCTCCACCTCCGGAGCCTCAGGAACTAAAGTTGTCCGCCTCGACTTTGCCGCCGTGAATAATTGGCTCAAGATGCTCAGCCCACCAAGCTTGGTGCCGACAGGAGGGGCGAAATAGTGGCCTTCCTGGGACACAAGCGGTGGTGACCTACCGTGCACTACTCTTCCTCTCCGTCGGCGGCGCCCGCAGACGTGTCGGCGTTTCGTTATGGTCGTGGCACTGGGGCGCGGCCTCCTCGTCGTCGGTGTCGCTGAACAATGCCTCGCCCGCCTCAACGTCGCACCCGTTGTCGGAGGCCACCACCTCCGCCACCCACTGTCGGTACCACTAGTGGGCGAGGCAGATCTCGTGGACGGGGAGGTAGGAATTGAGCAGCTCCTCCTGCTCCTCCAGGTCCGCATCCTGCCTGACCGCCCTGCCGACGGTGACCTGCTCCTCCGCCTATAGATGCTCCTGGAGGAGGTTGTGGTTGTTGGGGAACGTAGCAGAATTTTAAAAGTTTCTACGCATCACCAAGATCAATCTATGGAGTCATCTAGCAACGAGGGAGAGAGGAGTGCATCTACATACCCTTGTAGATCACGAGCGGAAGCGTTCAAGAGAACGGGGTTGATGGAGTCGTACTCGACGTGATCCAAATCACCGAATATCCTAGCGCCGAATGGACGGCACCTCCGCGTTCAACACACGTACGGAGCGAGGATGTCTCTCGCGCCTTGATCCAGCAAGGAGGAGGGAGAGGTTGAGGAAGAGGGCTCCAACAGGAGCACGACGGTGTGGTGGTGGTGAAGCTGCAGTACTCCGCCAGGGCTTCGCCAAGCTCTTATGGAGGAGGAGAGGTGTTGGGGAGGGGAGGGGCTGCGCCTTGGATGTTGTGTGCAGCCCTACCCTCACCCCTCTATTTATAGGGGAAGGGGGAAGGGGGCCGGCCCCCTCTAGATGAGATCTAGAGGGGCGGCGGCCAAGGGGAGGGGGGCTTGCCCCCCAAGCAAGGGGGCGCCCCCTTTAGGGTTTCCCCCAAACCGTAGGCGCATGGGCCCTAGGGGGTGTGGCGCTCCAGCCCACTTGGGCTGGTTCCCTTCTCCATACAGCCCATAAGGCCCTCCGGAAGAGGTGGCCCCTCCTGGTGGACCCCCAAAACCCCTCCGGTGGCCCCAGTACAATACCGATATGCCCCCGAACCTTTCCGGTGACCGTATGACAACTTCCCATATATAAATCTTTACCTCCGGACCATGCCGAAACTCCTCGTGATGTCCGGGATCTCATTTGGGACTCCGAACAACATTCGGTAATCACATACAAGTCTTCCTAACAACCCTAGCGTCACCGAACCTTAAGTGTGTAGACCCTACGGGTTCGGGAGACATGTAGACATGACCGAGATGACTCTCCGGTCAATAACCAACAGCGAGATCTGGATACCCATGTTGGCTCCCACATGCTCCACGATGATCTCATCGGATGAACCACGATGTCGAGGATTCAATCAATCCGTATACGATTCCCTTTGCCAATAACCAACAGCCAAATCTGGATACCCATGTTGGCTCCCACATGCTCCACGATGATCTCATCGGATGAACCACGATGTCGAGGATTCAATCAATCCGTATACAATTCCCTTTGTCAATCGGTACGTTACTTGCCCGAGACTCGATCGTCAGTATCCCAATATCTTGTTCAGTCTCGTTACCGGCAAGTCACTTTACTCGTACCATAATGCATGATCCCGTGATCAACCACTTGATCACATTGAGCTCATTATGATGATGCATTACCGAGTGGGCCTAGAGATACCTCTCCGTCATACGGAGTGACAAATCCCAGTCTCGATTCGTGCCAACCCAACAGACACTTTCGGAAATACCTGTAATGTACCTTTATAGTCACCCAGTTACGTTGTGACGTTTGGCACGCCCAAGGCACTCCTACGGTATCCGGGAGTTGCACAATCTCATGGTCTAAGGAAATGATACTTGACATTCAAAAAAGCTACAGCAAACGAACTACACGATCTTTGAGCTAAGCTTAGGATTGGGTCTTGTCCATCACATCATTCTCCTATTGATGTGATCCCGTTATCAATGACATCTAATGTCCATAGTCAGGAAACCATGACTATCTTTTGATCAACGAGCTAGTCAACTAGAGGCTCACTAGGGACGTGTTGTGGTCTATGTATTCGCACATGTATTACGATTTCCGGATAACACAATTATAGCATGAACAATAGACAATTATCATGAACAAAGAAATATAATAATAACCATTTTATTATTGCCTCTAGGGCATATTTCCAATAGTCTCCCACTTGCACTAGAGTCAATATTCTAGTTACATTGTGATGAATCGAACACCCATGCAGTTTTGGTGTTGATCATGTTTTGCTCTAGGGAGAGGTTTAGTCAACGGATCTGCCACATTCAGGTCCGTATGTACTTTACAAATCTCTATGTCTCCATTTTGAACACTTCCATGAATGGAGTTGAAGCGACGCTTGATATGCCTGGTCTTCCTGTGAAACATGGGCTCCTTGGCAAGGGCAATAGCTCCAGTGTTGTCACAGAAGAGAGTCATCGGGCCCGACACATTGGGTAAGACTCCTAGGTCGGTAATGAACTCCTTCACCCAGACTGCTTCTTGTGCTGCCTCCGAGGCTGCCATGTACTCCGCTTCACATGTAGATCCCGCCACAACGCTTTGCTTGCAACTGCACCAGCTTACTGCCCCACCATTCAAAATATACACGTATCCGGTTTGTGACTTAGAGTCATCCAGATCTGTGTCGAAGCTAGCATCGACGTAACCCTTTACGACGAGCTCTTCGTCACCTCCATAAATGAGAAACATTTCCTTAGTCCTTTTCAGGTACTTCAGGATATTCTTGACCGCTGTCCAGTGTTCCATGCCGGTATTACTTTGGTACCTTCCTACCAAACTTACAGCAAGGTTTACATCAGGTATGGTACACAACATAGCATACATGATAGACCCTATGGCCGAGGCATAGGGGACTACACTCATCTTTTCTCTATCTTCTGCTGTGGTCGGGCATTGAGCCGTGCTCAACCTCGTACCTTGCAATACAGGCAAGAACCCCTTCTTTGACTGATCCATTTTGAACTTCTTCAATATCTTGTCAAGGTACGTACTCTGTGAAAGACCAATGAGGCGTCTTGATCTATCTCTATAGATCTTGATGCCTAATATATAAGCAGCTTCTCCAAGGTCCTTCATTGAAAAACACTTGTTCAAGTAGGCCTTTATGCTTTTCGAGAATTCTATATCATTTCCCATCAACAGTATGTCATCCACATATAATATGAGAAATGCTACAGAGCTCCCACTCACTTTCATGTAAATGCAGGCTTCTCCATAAGTCTGCATAAACCCAAACGCTTTGATCATCTCATCAAAACGAATGTTCCAACTCCGAGATACTTGCACCAGCCCATAAATCGAGCATTCGAGCTTGCACACCTTGTCAGCATTCTTAGGATCGACAAAACCTTCCGGCTGCATCATATGCAATTCTTCCTTAAGAAAACCATTAAGGAATGTCATTTTGACGTCCATTTGCCATATCTCATAATCATAGTATGCGGCAATTGCTAACATGATTCGGACGGACTTCAGCTTTGCTACGGGTGAGAAAGTCTCATCATAGTCAACCCCTTGAACTTGTCGATAACCCTTAGCGACAAGCCGAGCTTTATAGATGGTCACATTACCATCCGCGTCTGTCTTCTTCTTAAAGATCCATTTATTTTCTATGGCTCGCCGATCATCGGGCAAGTCATTCAAAGTCCATACTTCGTTTTCATACATGGATCCTATCTCGGATTTCATGGCTTCCAGCCATTTGTAGGAATCCGGGCCCGCCATCACTTCTTCATAGTTCGAAGGTTCACCGTTGTCTAACAACATGATTTCCAAGACAGGGTTGCCGTACCACTCTGGTGCGGAACGTGTCCTTGTGGACCTACGAAGCTCAGTAGCAACTTGATCTGAAGTTTCATGATCATCATCATCAACTTCCTCTCTAGTCGGTGCAGGCACCTCAGGAACATTTTCTTGAGATGCGCCACTTACCGGTTCAAGAGGTAATACTTCATCAAGTTCTACCTTCCTCCCACTTATTTCTTTCGAGAGAAACTCTTTCTCTAGAAAGGACCCATTCTTGGCAACAAAGATCTTGCCTTCGGATCTGAGGTAGAAGGTATACCCAATAGTTTCTTTAGGGTATCCTATGAAGACGCATTTTTCCGACTTGGGTTCAAGCTTTTCAGGTTGAAGTTTCTTGACATAAGCATCGCATCCCCAAACTTTTAGAAACGACAGATTAGGTTTCTTCCCAAACCATAATTCATACGGTGTCGTCTCAACGGATTTTGACGGAGCCCTATTTAAAGTGAATGCGACAGTCTCTAAAGCATAGCCCCAAAATGACAGCGATAAATCGGTAAGAGACATCATAGATCGCACCATATCTAATAGAGTGCGATTACGACGTTCGGACACACCATTACGCTGAGGTGTTCCAGGCGGCGTGAGTTGTGAAACTATTCCACATTTTCTTAAGTCTGTGCCAAATTCGTGACTCAAGTATTCTCAACCACGATCTGATCGCATGAACTTGATTTTCCTGTCACGTTGATTCTCAACCTCACTCTGAAATTCCTTGAACTTTTCAAAGGTCTCAGACTTGTGTTTCATTAAGTAGACATACCCATATCTACTCAAGTCATCAGTGAGGGTGAGAACATAACGATAGCCACCGCGAGCCTCAACACTCATTGGACCGAACACATCAGTATGTATGATTTCCAATAAGTTGGTTGCTCGCTCCATTGTTCCTGAGAATGGAGTCTTGGTCATTTTACCCATGAGGCATGGTTCGCATGTGTCAAATGATTCGTAATCAAGAGACTCTAAAAGTCCATATGCATGGAGCTTCTTCATGCGTTTGACACCTATGTGACCAAGGCGGCAGTGCCACAAGTATGTGGGACTATCATTATCAACCTTACATCTTTTGGTATTCACACTATGAATATGTGTAGCATTACGCTCGAGATTCATTAAGAATAAACCATTCACCATCGGAGCATGACCATGAAACATATCTCTCATATAAATAGAACAACCATTATTCTCGGATTTAAATGAGTAGCCATCTCGAATTAAACGAGATCCTGATACAATGTTCATGCTCAAAGCTGGCACTAAATAACAATTATTGAGGTTTAAAACTAATCCCGTAGGTAAATGTAGAGGTAGTGTGCCGACGGCGATCACATCGACCTTGGAACCATTCCCGACGCGCATCGTCACCTCGTCCTTCGCCAGTCTCCGCTTATTCCACAACTCCTGCTTTGAGTTACAAATGTGAACAACTGCACCGGTATCAAATACCCAGGAGCTACTACGAGTACTGGTAAGGTACACATCAATTACATGTATATCACATATACCTTTAGTGTTGGCGGCCTTCTTGTCCGCTAAGTATTTGGGGCAGTTTCGCTTCCAGTGACCACTTCCCTTGCAATAAAAACACTCAGTCTCGGGCTTGGGTCCATTCTTTGGCTTCTTCCCGGCAGCTTGCTTACCGGGCGCGGCAACTCCCTTGCTGTCCTTCTTGAAGTTCTTCTTACCCTTGCCTTTCTTGAAGTTAGTGGTTTTATTCACCATCAACACTTGACGTTCCTTTTTGATTTCCACCTCTGCTGATTTCAGCATTGAATACACCTCAGGAATGGTCTTTTCCATCCCCTGCATATTGAGGTTCATCACAAAGCTCTTGTAGCTCGGTGGAAGCGACTGAAGGATTCTGTCAATGACCGCGTCATCCGGGAGATTAACTCCTAGCTGAGTCAAGCGGTTATGCAACCCAGACATTCTGAGTATGTGCTCACTGACAGAACTATTTTCCTCCATCTTACAGCTGAAGAACTTGTCGGAGACTTCATATCTCTCGACCCGGGCATGAGCTTGAAAAACCATTTTCAGCTCTTCGAACATCTCATATGCTCCGTGTCTCTCAAAACGCTTTTGGAGCCCCGGTTCTAAGTTGTAAAGCATGCCGCACTGAACGAGGGAGTAATCATCAGCACGTGATTGCCAAGCGTTCATAACGTCTTGGTTCTCTGGGACAGGTGCGTCACCTAGCGGTGCTTCTAGGACATAATCTTTCTTGGCAGCTATGAGGATGATCCTCAGGTTCCGGACCCAGTCCGTATAGTTGCTGCCATCGTCTTTCATCTTGGTTTTCTCTAGGAACGCGTTGAAGTTGAGGACAACGTGGGCCATTTGATCTACAAGACATATTGTAAAGATTTTAGACTAAGTTCATGATAATTAAGTTCATCTAATCAAATTATTCAATGAACTCCCACTCAGATAGACATCCCTCTAGTCATCTAAGTATAACATGATCCGAGTTAACTAGGCCATGTCCGATCATCACGTGAGACGGACTAGTCAACATCGGTGAACATCTTCATGTTGATCATATCTTCTATACGACTCATGCTCGACCTTTCGGTCTTATGTGTTCTGAGGCCATGTCTGTACATGCTAGGCTCGTCAAGTCAACCTAAGTGTATTGCGTGTGTAAATCTGGCTTACACCCATTGTATTCGAACGTTAGAATCTATCACACCCGATCATCACGTGGTGCTTCGGAACAACGAACCTTCGCAACGGTGCACAGTTAGGGGGAACACTTTCTTGAAATTATTTCGAGGGATCATCTTATTTAAGCTACCGTCGTTCTAAGCAAATAAGATGCAAAACATGATAAACATCACATGCAATCAAATAGTCACATGATATGGCCAATATCATTAGCTCCTTTTGATCTCCATCTTCGAGGCTCCATGATCATCGTTGTCACCGGCATGACACCATGATCGCCATCATCATGATCTCCATCATCGTGTCTTCTTGAAGTTGTCTCGTCATCTATTACTTCTACTACTATGGTTAACGCTTTAGCAATAAAGTAAAGTAATTACATGGCGTTTATGTTGACACGCAGGTCATAAATAAATAAAGACAACTCCTATGGCTCCTGTCGGTTGTCATACTCATCGACATGCAAGTCGTGATTCCTATTACAAGAACATGATCATCTCATACATCACATATATCATTCATCACATCCTTTGGCCATATCACATCACAAAACACTTGCTGCAAAAACAAGTTAGACGTCCTCTAATTGTTGTTGCATGTTTTTACGTGGCTTCTATAGGTTTCTAGCAAGAATGTTTCTTACCTACGCCAAAACCAAAACATGAATTGCCAATTTCTATTTACCCTTCATAAGGACTCTGTTCATCGAATCCGATCCGACTAAAGTGGGAGAGACAGACACCCGCCAGCCACCTTATGCAACTAGTGCATGTCAGACGGTGGAACCGGTCTCACGTAAGCGTACGTGTAAGGTTGGTCCGGGCCGCTTCATCCCACAATGCCGCCGAATCAAGATAAGACTAGTAACAGAAAGATAATTGACAATATCGACGCCCACAACTGCTTTGTGTTCTACTCGTGCATAGTAACTACGCATAAACCTAGCTCTGATACCACTGTTGGGGAACGTAGCAGAATTTTAAAATTTTCTACGCATCACCAAGATCAATCTATGGAGTCATCTAGCAACGAGGGAGAGAGGAGTGCATCTACATACCCTTGTAGATCACGAGCGGAAGCGTTCAAGAGAACGGGGTTGATGGAGTCGTACTCGACGTGATCCAAATCACCGAAGACCCTAGCGCCGAACGGACGGCACCTCCGCGTTCAACACACGTACGGAGCGAGGACGTCTCCCACGCCTTGATACAGCAAGGAGGAGGGAGGGGTTGAGGAAGAGGGCTCCAACAGCAGCACGACGGCGTGGTGGTGGTGAAGCTGCAGTACTCCGGCAGGGCTTCGCCAAGCTCTTATGGAGGAGGAGAGGTGTTGGGGAGGGGAGGGGCTACGCCTTGGATGTTGTGTGCAGCCCTCCCCTCACCCCTCTATTTATAGGGGAAGGGGGAAGGGGGCCGGCCCCCTCTAGATGAGATCTAGAGGGGGGCGGCGGCCAAGGGGAGGGGGGCTTGCCCCCCAAGCAAGGGGGCGCCCCCTTTAGGGTTTCCCCCAAACCGTAGGCGCATGGGCCCTAGGGGGTGTGGAGCTCCAGCCCACTTGGGCTGGTTCCCTTCTCCATACAGCCCATAAGGCCCTCCGGAAGAGGTGGCCCCTCCCGGTGGACCCCCAGAACCCCTCCGGTGGCCCCAGTACAATACCGATATGCCCCCGAACCTTTCCGGTGACCGTTTGACAACTTCCCATATATAAATCTTTACCTCCGGACCATGCCGGAACTCCTCGTGATGTCCGGGATCTCATTTCGGACTCCGAACAACATTCGGTAATCACATACAAGTCTTCCTAACAACCCTAGCGTCACCGAACCTTAAGTGTGTAGACCCTACGGGTTCGGGAGACATGCAGACATGACCGAGATGACTCTCCGGTCAATAACCAACAGCGAGATCTGGATACCCATGTTGGCTCCCGCATGCTCCACGATGATCTCATCGGATGAACCACGATGTCGAGGATTCAATCAATCCGTATACGATTCCCTTTGCCAATAACCAACAGCCAAATCTGGATACCCATGTTGGCTCCCACATGCTCCACAATGATCTCATCGGATGAACCACGATGTCGAGGATTCACTCAAACCGTATACGATTCCCTTTGTCAATCGGTACGTTACTTGCCCGAGACTCGATCGTCAGTATCCCAATACCTTGTTCAGTCTCGTTACCGGCAAGTCACTTTACTCGTACCGTAATGCATGATCCCGTGATCAACCACTTGATCACATTGAGCTCATTATGATGATGCATTACCGAGTGGGCCCAGAGATACCTCTCCGTCATACGGAGTGACAAATCCCAGTCTCGATTCGTGCCAACCCAACAGACACTTTCAGAGATACCTGTAATGTACCTTTATAGTCACCCAGTTACGTTGTGACGTTTGGCACACCCAAGGCACTCCTACGGTATCCGGGAGTTGCGCAATCTCATGGTCTAAGGAAATGATACTTGACATTCAGAAAAGCTATAGCGAACGAACTACACGATCTTTGAGCTAAGCTTAGGATTGGGTCTTGTCCATCACATCATTCTCCTAATGATGTGATCCCGTTATCAATGACATATAATGTCCATGGTCAGGAAACCATGACTATCTTTTGATCAACGAGCTAGTCAACTAGAGGCTCACTAGGGACGTGTTGTGGTCTATGTATTCACACATGTATTACGATTTCCGGATAACACAATTATAGCATGAACAATAGACAATTATCATGAACAAAGAAATATAATAATAACCATTTTATTATTGCCTCTAGGGCATATTTCCAACAGTGGTTGTAGTTGGCGTCGGCCTGTGCCTTCTGGAACTACTCCTCCTGCTCCTCCTGCACCATGCCCATATAACGGGCACGAGCCTCGCCGATGGTCATGGTGCAACGCACCGGTGAGAGTGGAGCGGAGGAGGAGGGTGCCGTGGAGGAAGAGGAGGGTGGCACTGGCTCGTCGGAGGAGGCATCCTCCATTTGCGCATCCTTCGCCTGCTTGCCGGTCTGCTAGTCAGGAGCAATGGCGGCCATGGCCTTCTTCTGCTCCGACATCAGCCTATCCCAGAGAGGTTTGGCGGCGGAGGGATTCATGGCAGGGAGTGGTGTGGAGAGGGATGACTGTGGATATGTCCGGGGCAGTGGTTTATATCGATGGGTGGCAGATGGACGGACGGGTGGCGCCGGAGGAGACGCCACGGCAACCACTGCCATCAATGCGGCGGCAGACGGATGGACGGATGACCGTCCTGCCATTTGAATGAGCGGTAGTCACCTCCAACGGGAAGCGGCGCAGGCGGCGCTCTCTTGGCCGGCATGCCTCTTCAATGTCGGTGCCAGTGAGTGGTCACGTCCGCTCTGGCCGGGCATGAATGCGGGCGCTGACGCTCTGGAGCGGCGCTGACCGAAAACACACGAGAAGGGGGATGGTTTTTTGGTGGGCCAGTGCGATCAGAAGCAGGCTTGAGATCAGACCGAACTCTCACAAATCTCCTTCATTTTTGTCTCCCATTTGCGAGAGAAATCGCATCTGAACCGCTCTACAAATCGATACAGGTTGGCGTTGGATGGCTTCCGTGGTGCGAAGCACGCAGTTCGGAGGTTTGCCGGTCCGTGTTGGAGATGTGCTTAGCTCGTTCACTCAGTCAGCTGCACAACCTGAATGTTTTCGTCTACTGACTTGGCACTGACACATCCAATTAGATTTGTGCAAAAACATGTGATGAAAGCTAGCACGTTCGGCCCCAAATCGAATAATTCTGACATTCGGGTGTTGTTATATTTTCTGTTATATAAAATCCATCCTTTATCGGGGGGAACATAAGTTGGATCCTGTCTCGGTTTATGCTGGATATATAGGTTTACCCATGTCTTATGAAGTCCGGGCTGATGTAAATTGGCACCCGCCGCCTTGGTTACTTCGTACATTGATCAACCCTAGCTTATCCTTGTTTCCCCTGGATGAATGAATAGGGAAGCCAGGATCAGCGCACTCTCCGACGATGTCCTTCTCGGCATCGTCCAGCTCCTCGACCTGCGCACGGCCGTCCATGTCGGCGCCATCGCGAGGCGTTGGAGGCACCTCCCTCGTCTGCTTTCGGACATCAACATGGACGTCGACGACGTGACACAGCGCCCCGAGGACACGGCGAATCACGTCATGGAGATGTACGCCGACGCGACGAAGTGGGGTTGCTGGCTCCCACGGAACACCGCACCATCAGGGGCATGTGCCTCGAGTTCTACCTGACCGACTACTCCCCTCACCTGCTGCACTCCATCGGCGACGCTGTCTCCGAGAGCAGGGCAGAGCGCTGGGAGCTCACTGCACGGACAGAGGCGGGCAACTATGCCAGCAAGGAGGAGCGTCAAGTGTCGCAGCAACGACTCATGTCATTCGTCGGCGCATGTCCGGTGGCGTTCCGTCAGCTCACCAGCCTCACCCTGCATAACGTCCTTCTCCGCAACTCGGAGGTCCATCATCTCCTCAACACCAGCGATCGACTCGAGGTCTTGTCCTTGCACTGTTGCAAAAGCGTTGGTGCGCCGTTCCTGCGGATCGACGCTCCTGGCTCATCGCTTGTCGCCCTCGAACTCCACTATTGCTACTACTTTGCGGTCTAGCTGACAAAGGTCCCAAATCTTGAGCGGGTTCTTGGAAACTCTAATAAAAGTTAGTATAAAGTTAAATCATCTATTTTAAAATGGAGGGAGTAGAATTCTCCCGAATATTTACTTCATGCTCCCTGTTGATGAAGGGAGGCGCGCCATGGTCGCGTGCCCGCCCAGGCCGCACTTCCACTCTGCAGAAGTGCTGCCGGAGTTCGTCGTTTGGTCAGAGAACCCAGCCGGCACTTGGCTTCAGCTCCCGCACTTCTTTGCCGGTGAGCTGCCAGCCACTGGTCCAGGCGGTCTCTGGATGTAGGCGGACGTCTGCTGTAGCAAGGCCTTGTGGGTCGCGGTCGAGGTCTACGCCGCAGGCAACGCAGCCCTGGCCCGAAGCTGGCAGACGTTTGGCCGTGCATGCGGCCTAGTCCGGCGGTGCTCCCTCCACTTCAAGTACGATGGCAACGCGACCCTCTGTGTGAGGGTGTTCGGGAAAGATGGCCGCCGCGTCGGGTGTTTCCCCGAGGACAACGACGGCGGTGAGGCGCTCGGCCTCGGTGACGGCCGTGACGAGAGTGAAGGCGGGCTCGCCCTCGGCGCCGACCATGGCTCGTCTAGCTACAACGACTCTTCTTCTGGCGACAGCTACGACCAGCCGCCACGCCCTCTTCGAAGGTGGCAGTGGGTCGTCTCGTCACCGCGCTTCAGTGAAGCGCGAGGAGGGGTCTGGCTGAGCTCAGGAGAGCGCGGCCCGTCCTCGCAACCTGCAGCGGGAGCATGTGCTGCTTTTGTTTCATTCTTCTTTTCCTTCCTGCATTAAGAGAGACAAGTATGGGGCTCCACTGGGGCGTGCAACAACTATGATTTCCAAGTGGATGTGTATGTTCATTGCTCTTGTGTTGTGTTGCAGCGTCAATGTTTCATGTATGCCCATAGGAATGACTTAGCTTGATGCGCCTGAAGTAGTTTCCACCTTGCAAGGTGCGCGTTCCCAGAGCCTCACGAGGCCTCCTATGCTCGGAAGGCGTTTAGGAACTGCAAAAATTTGTTAGGAAATTCTTATTCTTCTGTATCCTGGTCGCAGGCACTGCCGGCCATGACCCAGTGTTTCTCATCACGGTACCCGGGGGCACGGATTGAGAGGGGTGCGCCAGCTTGCGAACTCGAGCGAGGGTGCCTTGCGAAATACAAGAAAACGAAAACGCTCACGAGGGCACTTGTCCAGCCCCCTCTCGAGGCATGCGAGGGAGAGTACGGGTCAAAAAACGAGGAACCGAGAGCAGAAAAGGAGGCAAAAAGGCAATGGAACCAGGCCATCGAGGAACACCAAAAAGCAAATTCTCACTAAAAAGGGGCAAGCCAACTACGGAAAGCAAATGAAAAGCCGTGTCCGGCACCTAATCTAGTCTTCTTGTCTTCTCACCAGCACGGAGCTAAGTGATGCCATTAAGACGTGGGAGGGAGCCCCCGAGGCCCGAGGGCGGCACTCTTGAGACTCCGGGGCGTGTACAACCCCACTCATTATTACATGAGAGTGTCACGAGCGGAGATCTTCACAGGCACTGGGCCTTGCTTCACAAGTGCCGGGCCTTTTGTCATGGGTAGAACTTCCGAAGGTGCTGAATGTTCTAGGCGTTCTGGATGGGGATCCCGTCCTGCGTCTCCAGGCGCGCGGCGCCAGGCCTGGAGACGTGGGCGACCCGAAACGGGCCCTCCCACATGGGTGAGAGCTTGTGCAACCCCTCCCTAGAGAGCACCCGCCTCAGGACAAGATCACCCACCTCGAGCGTCCTGGAGCGGACGCTGCGGCAGTGGTACCGCCGCAGCGCCTGCTGGTACCTCACAGCTCGGAGCGAGACTTCACGGCGGCGTTCCTCCCCCAGTACGAGGTCCATCCCCCGCATGGCGTCCTGCTGTGTTTCATCAAACGCCAGGACCCACGCGGAGCGATGCCTGACCTTGTGTGGGAGAACCGCTTCTGCTCCGTAGACGAGGAAGAATGGGGTCTCGCCTGTCGGTCTGGTGGCGGTGGTGCAGATGGACCACAACACGGACTGGAGCTCGTCTTGCCAGCTCTTGCCGCAGGCCTCGAGATTCTTCTTGAAGGTCCTAGTCTTGAGACCCCTCAGAACTTCCGCGTTGGCGCGTTCGGCCTGGCCGTTGCTCCTGGGGTGCGCCACGAAGGCGTAGCAGATATGCGTTCCCAGGTTAGCACAATATGTTTTGAAGAGATTACTAGTGAATTGTGAGCCATTGTCGGTGATGACGCGGTTAGGGACCACAAATCGGCTTACGAGGCCCGATGAACTTGACTGCTGATCCAGCTGGGATGGTGAGGACGACTTCCACTTCCGCCGACTTAGTGAATTTGTCGATGGCGACGTAGAGGTAGCGGTAACCTCCAAGCGCTCGAGGGAATGGGCCCAGGATATCCAGCCCCCAGACCACGAATGGCCATGAGAGAGGGATAGTCTGGAGGTCCTGAGCCAGCTGGTGGATCTGCTTGGCGTGGAATTGACAGGCCTCACAGGATTTCACCAGCTCAGCCGCGTCGTTGAGTGCCGTGGGCCAGTAGAAGCCGCTGCGGAAAGCCTTGCAGACTAGGGTGCGTGACGACGAGTGGTGCCCGTAGTCCTCGTCATGTATGTCAGCCAGCAACTCATTCCCCTGTTCCCTGGAAATGCATCTTAGAGAAACATCATTTGGCCGCTTCCTGTATAGCTCACCGTCCTGAATGTAGTATGCCGTAGCCTGCCGGGCCACACGCTCCGCATCTTCCTCCTTCTCCAGCAACGTGCCTTGCATCAGGTACACCCTGAACTCCTCGATCCAGCACCCCTCCTGAGGCTCGAGCGCTAAGAGGAGGCGCGCTCCTGAGGTCGGGCCGCAGGAGGGGGCTTCCGAGGCTGGTGGCTGGGGGAGTTCCTCCTGAGGTGGCGTCGGCTCCGCAGGCGGAGGTGCTGCCGAAGGCTTGAAGAGCCGCTCCTCGAAGACGCCAGGCTCTTGGGGTAGCCGCTTGGATGCTCTTTTGGCAATGTCGTCAGCCTCTTTCTTGGTGCCGCGAGGCACATGCTGTAGCTCCAAGCCAGGAACTGCTTCTCCATTTTGTGCACCTCCGCGAGGTATGCCTCCATGTGCTCATCCTTCAGCTCATACACCTTGTTGGAGAAGTTGACGATGAGCTTCGAGTCTCCCTTGATGGCGAGGTGTTTCACCCCCAGGGCCACCACAGACTTGAGGCCGGTGATGAGACCATCGTACTCTGCGATGTTGTTGGAGACCTTCTCGCTCCGCTGGAAGCAGAGCTGCACGACGTAGTAGAGTTTGTCCTGAGTAGGCGAGATGAGCACGGCTCCAGCCCCCGCGCCCTGGCGTGTGAACGCGACATCAAAGTACATGACCCAGCCATCCGATGCTTCACTCCCTGGGGAGAGGGATCTGTTCTCGCCTGCTTCGAGCTCCGGGGTGTCTGTCCATTCTACCACAAAGTTAGCAAGTGCAGCCCCCTTGATGACCCTGGTTGTGCTAAACTCCAGGTCAAACGCTTGTAGCTTGATGTTCCATTCGGCAACCCTTCCTGCAGCATTGGGGCTTCTGAGCACTCTTTCCAACGGGTAAGCTGAGACGACCTTGATGGGGTGACCCTGGAAATAGTGGCCCAGCTTATGCGAGGCCACCAGGAGCGCGAGCAAGAGCTTCTGAGGCATGGGGTATCGTGCTCTCGCATCTCGTAGCACTGTGCTGACGAAGTACACTGGGTGCTCGATGAGGGTGGGAGAGCCGACGGAGTTTATGGCTCCCAGGGGTTGAGGCGTTTCCCGTGGGTCCCCATCTTCAGAGGCTCGACGACCAACCGGGGCAGCCGTTGTCTCAGGAGCATCGCCTTGGTGTTGTGCTGCCTCATCCGGCTTGGCGGCTCCATTTGGAGGGCCCTTGACCTGGGGCTCCTCTCTGAGGGCCACCAACGCTGTGCTGGCGGAGTGGGGTGTGGTAGACAGGTAGAGTACTAAGGGCTCGAGAGGACGAGGCGCCACCATCACCAGCGGGCTGGTTAAGTATCTCTTGAGGTCTTGAAATGCCAGGTCGGCCTCGGGGTCCACTCGAACAGACCCTTCTTCTTCATCAGCTTGAAGAACGGCAAGGCGCGCTCCCCCAACTTGGAGATGAAGCGCCCCAGTGAAGTCACACAGCCTGCAAGCTTCTGCATCTCCTTGAGGTTTTGTGGTGGGCTCATGTCTTCGATTGCCTTGACCTTCTCCGGGTTGGCCTCGACCCCCCTGTGGGACACGAGGAAGCCCAGCAGCTTGCCAGAGGGAACACCAAACACGCACTTCTCCGGGTTGAGCCGCAAGTCCACCTGGCGCAAGCTCGCGAAGGTTTCCTCCAGGTCCTGAATCAAAGTTATTGCCTCCCGAGACTTCACCACAATGTCGTCGACGTAGGCCTCAGCGTTTCTCCCGAGCTGCCGCCCCAAGGCAATGTGCATCAGCCGCTGGAAGGTCGCTCCTACATTGCGCAGTCCGAGTGGCATGCAAGTGTAGTAGTATACCCCTCATGGGGTCAAGAAAGCCGTTTTATCCACATCTTCCACCGCCATCTTGATTTGGTGGTAGCCCGAGAACGCATCCAAGAAACATAGCAGATCACACTCGGCGGTGGAGTCGACAATCTAGTCGATGCGCGGCAGCGGGAATGGGTCTTCAGGGCAAGCCTTGTTGAGGTTGGTGAAGTCAACACACATGCGCTCCTTCCCTCCTTTCTTCGGCATGACGACCGGGTTCGCCAGCCACTCTGGGTACCGGACTTCGCGGATGACACCTGCTGCTTCCAGCTTGCGGGTTTCCTGAACGATGAAAGACTGCTTCTCCGTGGACTGCAGCCTAGCCCTCTGATTCACAGGGCGCACATTGGGGCATACCCTCAGATGATGCTCAATCACTCCTCTCGGGACCCCAATCAGCTGCTTGTGCTCCCAGATGAATACTTCCTTGTTCGCCCACAAGAAGTCCACCAACTCCCTTTCCTGATCTGGGATGAGGTCGGCGCCTATAGTAAAGGTGGCGCCAGAGGCTCTGTCCTCGTCAACTGGTATCTGCTTTGTCTTGGCTTGACCCTGAGTGAATAGCTGCTTCTTCTTGGTCGGCGCAGCCCCCTTGGTCCTGGGCACGGCCTTGTCGGCCGGGCAAGCTACCGCCGTGGCCCTGAAGGCGAGTTTGAGGGCTGCCAAGGCTTCCTTGGTGTCTCCGGCCACGGTGAGGACGTCCTTGCTTCCTGGCATCTTCATGAGGTTGTAGGAAGGATGGGTAGCTGCCATGAATTGGGCCAGCGCCGGGTACCGGAGGATGGCGTTGTACGGTAAGCCGATGCGGGCGATGTCGAAGTCGATTAGCTCAGTGCGGTAGTTGTTGCGTGTGCCGAAGGTCATGAGGAGACGGATCTGCCCCAGGGGGTTGGAGGAGCCGCAGCCGACTCCGGAGAAGGGCTTGCTGGGGCGGAGCCTCTCAAGCGGTACGTGAAGGAGACTAAAAGCCTCCACGGAGAGCACGTTGAGGCTGGCGCCACCGTCGATGAGGGTCTTGGTGACGGCTACGCTGCAGATGGTGGGCATGCAAAGCATCGAAGGCACGCCCGAGCCGACGGTGGTGACTGGGTGATCCCCCGAGTCGAAGGTCAGGTCGGCCTTGGGCGCCGCCCAACCCGGGGGAGCCCCCTGCGACACGGAGGTGGCGCCGATCTAGCCAAAGAACGACTTGGTATGACGGTCCGAGGAAGGCGCCTATGAGCCACCGAGGAGAGCCACGACGAAGGGGGTGCTAGTCCCCCGAAGCGCGCGATGAAGAGGTCATGCGGCTCCTCCCAGGAGGCCACAGAAGATTCTGACAGATGGAGGAGCCAGGCGCGCGGCACGCCAGCGAGGGCCATTGGGAGCCAGTTGGCCATGACTTTATCGTCGCCTCGGCCTCCAAGACGGCCTCCTCGTATACCAGCAGAAAGGCCGCCGGATCCTCCGCACCATCATAATGGGGCGGCATCTCCGGCTTGAACTTGTATGGCCACCGCACCCGCCGCAAGGCGGGGGTGAAGGCCCGGAGCCCCACGATGCTGTGGGGGCGCCCGTCAATCCAGTCGGAGAAGTGGCGGCGTCCATGAGAGCCGGTCAGAGCAGCAAGGCTGTCGGGGGCAAGCTTTGGCGCACCCCTACCTGGCGTGCCAAATGTCGGATTTTGGGTTCCGGCAAAACCCTTGAGGTTCGAACACTAGGATGCGCATGAAGATCTCCCCCCTCTAGCTCGCACACATCATGATCTCACGGCCTAGCTCGATGAATCCAAAGAACACAAGACACAAGAGTTTATACTGGTTCGGGCCACCGATGTGGTGTAATACCCTACTCTAGTGTGGTGTGGTGGATTGCCTCTTGGGCTGAGGATGAACAGTTACAAGGGAAGAACAACCTCCTAAGGAGAGGTTCTCTAGTGCTTGGTGAGTGTGGTGGCTTTGGTGGAATGAATCTGATCCAAGATGAGATGCCTCTCTACGGTGGTGGCTAGTCCTAAATATAGAGGTTCGGGTCCTCTTCCCAAATATTAGGCGAGAAGGGATCCTACAATGGCCAATTTGAAGGGGGACAACTAGTACAAGCTGTACTGATAAAATATGGTCTTCGCCTGCCAAAGGCTCTGGTGGTGACGCCGTCTTGGGCTCCACCTTGACCTCTGCCCTGCTGTCCTGCTGGTCTTGGCCTTGTTGCACCGATATGGGAACCTTTGCCTGATGCCTCGGGACTCCTTGCCTGCGCTTGCCTCTTTAGCACCAAAGAGGAAACGAGGACACTGCACGCGCTGGCGCCCACCTGGCTCCAGTCGTCATGGCTTGGGTCACAGGAACCTTGCAAGGTGTCCCTTGCCTTGATCTCTCCGTCCCTCGCAAGCCGGCCTGGTGAGGCCGCCCTCGAGGTGGTCTTGCATCGTCCGCCTCACGAGGCTTGGCCCCACGCGAGGGTCTTGAGTGTTCGCTGGTGAAGATGGGTCGTACAGGGCCGCTGGTGGTGCCACGCTATGGGCCGCAGGCAGGCAAGTCCGGGGACCCCCGTTCCCAGAACGCCGACCGTAAGAGGCCTAGAGATTTTAGAGAAGTCTTTAATAAATCTCCTATAGAAACCAGCATGACCAAGGAAACTTCTTATACCTCTGATATCTTTCTCAATTGCATTAGCTTTAGCTTTATCAACTTCAATACCTCTTTCAGAGATTTTATGCCCCAAGACAATACATTCATTAACCATAAAGTGGCACTTCTCCCAATTCAAGACAAGATTAGTTTCTTCACATCTCTGGAAGACTCGATCAAGGTTGCTTAAGCAATCATCAAAAGAAGTTCCATATACAGAAAAATCATCCATGAAAATCTCAACAATCTTTTCAGAGAAGTCGGAGAATATAGCAGTCATACATCTTTGGAAAGTAGCGGGTGCATTACATAAACCAAAAGGCATTCGTCTATAAGCAAAGTACCAAAAGGTCATGTAAAAGTGGTTTTTTCTTGATCCTCTTATGACACAGGTATTTGCGAAAAACCAGAGTATCCATCTAGAAAACAAAAATGTGTATGTTTTGATAACCTTTCTAGCATTTGATCAATAAAAGGTAGAGGATAATGATCTTTCCTAGTGTCTTTGTTTAATTTTCTAAAATCAATTACCATTCTATAACCTATGATGATTCTTTGTGGGATAAGTTCATTTTTATCATTAGGAACAATAGTACTACCATCTTTTTAGGGACACAATGAACATGACTTACCCATCTAGTATCAGCTATGGGATAGATTATACCTGCTTCCAGAAGTTTTAATATTTCATTTCTTACCCCTTCCTCCATCTTAGGATTTAACCTTCTCTAGTGATCAACAACTGGTTTAGCATCAGGTTCCATATTAATTTTATGCTGGCATAGAGTGGGACTAATGCCCTTAAGATCATCAAGAGTATATCCAATAGTGGCACAATGCTTCCTCAGAGTTTTCAATAATCTATTTTCTTCATGCTCTGAAAGGTTAGCACTAATAATGACATGATATATCTTCTTTTCATCGAGATAAGCATATTTAAAAGTATCAGGTAATTGTTTAAGCTCAAACATGGGATCTCTCTTGGGTGGAAGTGGATCTCCAAGAGTCTCAACATGCATATTGTGTTTCAAAACAGGCATTTGTTGAAAGAATATCTCATCTATTTTGTTTCTCTCATTCATAAATGTATCATTTTCATGATCTAGCAAATATTGTTCTAAAGGATCAGTAGGAGGTATATCAATAGAAGCAATACCAATGATTTCATCTTTACTAGGTAATTCTTTATCATGAGGTTGTCTACGGAATTTGGAGAAATTAGACTCATGAGACTCATCACCAAAACTTACACTAACCGTTTATTTCTCACAATCTATCTTAGCATTAACCGTGTTTAAGAAAGGTCTACCAAATATAATGGGACAAAAATCATCTTGTTGGGACCAATAACTAGAAAATCAGTAGGGTATTTTATTTTTGCACACAAGACTTCAACATCTCTAACAATCCCAAGTGGTGTGATAGTATCTCTGTTAGTAAGTTTAATAGAAACATCAATATCTTCTATTTTAGCAGGTGCAATATCATTCATAATTTCTTGATATAAAGTAAATGGGATTGCACTCACACTAGCACCCAAATCACATAAACAATGATAACAATGATCTCTTATCTTAACAGAGACAACATGCATGCCCACAACGAGTCTATCTTTACCTTTTTCATCTGGTTTAGCAATTCTAGTGGCTTCATCACATAAATAAATAACATGCCCATCAATATTTTCAACCAGGAGATCTTTAACCATCGCAACATTAGGTTCAAATTTAATTTGTTCAGAGGGTGTAGGTGTTCTTGTATAACTTTTGTGAACCACAGCTGAAGCTTTAGCATGTTCTTTTATCCTAACAGGAAATGCTGGTTTCTCAATATAAGTAGTAGAAATATCTGGATCAACATTATAAGTAGTAGTTTCTTCTCTAGCTTCAATAGGTTCTACTATTTTTACTTCAACAGGAGGATGACATTTAAACCACTTCTCCTTAGGGAGATCAACATGAGTAGCAAATGATTCACAAAAAGAAGCTACTATCTCAGAGTCAAGTCCATATTTAGTGCTAAAATTATGAAAGGCATCGGTATCCATAAAAGATTTAACACAATCAAACTCAAGCTTCATACCTGACTCCTTACCTTCGTCGAGCTCCCAATCTTCATAGTTGCATTTAATTCTTTCCAAAAGATCTCATCTTAATTCAATAGTCTTCTTCATGAAAGAACTAGTACAAGAAGTATTGAGCATGGATTGATCATTACGAGAAAGCCGAGCATAAAAAATCTGAATAATAATTTCTCTTGAGAGCTCATGATTGGGGCATGAATATAACATTGACTTAAGCCTCCCCAAGCTTAAGAGATACTATCTCCTTCACGAGGACAAAAATTATATATATAATTCCGATCACGATGAACCAAATGCATAGGATAAAACTTTTTATGAAATTCCAATTTCAGTCGGTTGTCATTCCAAGCTCTAATATCATCACATAGCCTATAGCATGTCAATGACTTTCCCATCAATTAAAGGGAATACCTTCTTATATACTTCATCTTAGAGTAAACCTGCAAGCTTAAAGAATCCACAAACTTCATCCACATAGATTAGATCCATATCAGGATGTAGTGTTCCGTCTCTTGCATAAGGATTAGCTAGTAGTTTCTGTATCATACCCGAAGGAGTTTCATAATAAATATCTTTAGTAGGTGCAGTCGGTTGAGGGACAACTCTTTTTCCTTCTAGTCGAGGTGAAGATACTCGAACAAGCCCCTCAAAGGATTATTTTCCATAGTGATAAGTAATAGTAAATTTCAGCACGTAATATAAATTTTTCCTTACCAAATTCCACTCACCAAAGGCACTTCACTCCCAGCAACGGCCTAGAAAAGGGTCTTGATGACCCACAAGTATAGGGGGTCAATCCCAGTGCTTTCGATAAGTAAAAGTGTAGAACCCAACGAGGAGCGGAAGGAAATGGCAAACGGTTTTCAACAAGGTATTTTCTGCAAGCGCTAAAATTATCGGTAACAGATAGTTTGGTAGTAAGATAATTCATAACAGGTGTCGGTGTCAAAAACCGGCGGATCTCGGGTAGGGGGTCCCGAACTGTGTGTCTAGGCGGATGGTAACAGGAGGCAGGGGACATGAAGTTTTACCCAGGTTCGGGCCCTCTTGATGGAGGTAAAACCCTACATCCTGCTTGATTAATATTGATGATGTGAGTAGTACAAGAGTAGATCTACCACGAGATCAGAGAGGCTAAACCCTAGAAGCTAGCCTATGGTATGATTGTGTGTTGTCCTACAGACTAAAACCCTCCGGTTTATATAGACACCGGAGAGGGCTAGGGTTACACAAGGTCGGTTATAAAGGAGGAGATATGCATATCCGTATTGCCTAGCTTGCCTTCCACGCTAAGTAGAGTCCCATCCGGACACAAGACAAAGTCTTCAATCTTGTATCTTCATAGTCTAGCAATCCGGCCAAAGGATATAGTCCGGCTGTCCAGAGACCCCCTAATCCAGGACTCCCTTAGAAGCCCCTGAACCAGGCTTCAATGACGATGAGTCCGGCGCACAGTATTGTCTTCGGCATTGCAAGGCGGGTTCTTCTCCAACTTTCAAGTGTTCGTAAGTAGTGTCCGGCTCCATAAATGTTGAACCTCTTGGTTTCTGTGCCCAATAAGGCCTTTCTCCCACGCGTTGAACGAATACGAGGCGCCAGGGTGTTTTTACCTTCACCCCCCTAGCCAGATAAATAAATTGTCTATTAAAGGAATGGGGATTCTTAGATCTGATCCATACCATCCTCCCCCAGCGAGAATTCATCAGAGCGTGTTTCGAAAAGATCTGTTCCAACATGGCCGACCTCCGCAGCTCCCCCTAAGTCCGGTGATTGGGAGAGGTGTTCAGTCCCGCACAGTCGATTAGTCGAGCTGCAGACTAAGGGATTTCTCCCTCCGGCGTATATGGTGCCCGTTCGAGCCGGGCTTGCCACCTACAATGGCGGGGCGCAAGCGGAGAGCTTTCCTTGTCCCTCCATAGGGGAACGGCCTGCCTTGTTCCTTATTTACTAAGGGGATTCGGATTTCCAATTCATCCGTTCCTCCGCGGGCTCCTGGAGTTCTACGGCCTCCAATTACACAATCTCACCCCTTCCTCCATTCTACATATCGCCGGCTATGTTGCTCTCTGCGAGTTGTTCCTGGGCTGCGAGGCTCACTTCGAGCTGTGGAAAAGGCTATTCTGCCTTGTCCCTCGCACACAAAGGGAATCACTTTATCAAGTGGGCGGAGCCGAAATATGGTGCATCGCCAATACCGGATACCTGTCCGGTACCCCGAAGAAGCCGTCCGAAGACTGGCCTTCAGAATAGTTTTATATGGAGGATGTCCCCCTTCGAATCCTGTTCGGCAGGGTCTTCCCGAGTTCAACAATGCTCCTTTGAAGAAGCGCCGAAGTTGGCGCCCACGGAGCCCCCAGGCGGAAGACAACGGAGAAGTCCTCTATCTGATGAACCAGATCAAAGCACTGGCTCGATCAGGATTGACAATAATCGAAGTTATGTCGATTTGCATAATGTGGGGAGTGCAACCACTTCAATATCGTGGGCACCCCTTGTGGTGTTATAACGGGGCGGATGACGCCACCCGCTGCGGGCGTAAGGGTCCGGACAATGCTGCCGCTCTAGCGAAAATTATGTCCGAACTGTTCAAGGGTGAGGAAGAGGAGTTCACCCGCATCAAGCCACGGGATGGATTCTCCATGTACAATCCTCCAAGCTGGGTAAGTTATATCTCCCTCCCCCATTTTTCCCGCATTCTTAGTCGTAAGTATTCACCTTGCCACTTTGTGGCAGGAACTGTGAAAATCCATAAAGGAGGTCAGCAGCCCTTATCCACAACCAGAGGAAGCTGACCGGGCCCTCGATTCCGGACTTGAAGAAGATCCGGTTATCTCCGTGGAACTGATAGACTGGCAGTTCTATCAGTTAAGCTGCGACGATGCCCTGGTGGCCATTACGGCCGACTATCCCGGACTGCTCCCTGCATCGTAGGTAAGAAAAATCAAAAAGTCCCAACTCCAAAACTAGGATCCCCTTTTAGGCACTTCACCCACCATATACAGATGACATCTTTTACAGGGAAGGCATTCGGAACGCCCTGCCGAACCCGCAGCAACTCGCCAACAAGAGGTACCGAGGCCGGGTAGGCCAAAAAGGAAGGCGGTCAGGACGGAGACGCCGGCGCAAAGGTATAGGAAAAACCCCGCTCCGTGGTTGTCGTCTTTCTCAAAATGTAATGACGCCCGCGTTTCTTTAACAGAAAGAATGCTCGTCGGAATATGTCCGGCGATGCTGCCAATCAAGCTTCCACCAGTCGGGCGCCGGGACCGGACATGGAGGCGGAAGCCAATATGGGGCACGCGCCGGATAATCCCCCTACAGAGGAGACGGATAGATTATCCGCTACAAACTCAAAAGTGGAAAGCGCCATGAATCATATGCGCCGCCGGGCCGTACTCCGCGACGCTTGTTTCTCACCAGAGGCGTTCGACGCCTTCAATTCTAGAGAGGCGTACCTCTGTGCTGCTCAAGATGATCTAGCCAGAGCCACGGATTAGTATGTAAAGGATGTATGGGTGAGTAAATCTGGCGATTTATATGTATTAGTAGCCCCTTAGACTTGAAATAGTTAGCAGAACTGATTTAAGGATCATCTTTAATGTGCAGGTTCTTACAGAGAAGAATACTAGGCTGTCCCAGGAGCTGGAGGAATGCAAGACCTAACTGGGGGCCGCTCTTGCCGCATTGCAGGAACAGAAAAAGCCTCCCGCTGGTAACATTTACTTTAAAGAATGATCATTACCATAT
The DNA here is from genome assembly GCF_018294505.1 of Triticum aestivum. Classification (NCBI taxonomy): domain Eukaryota; kingdom Viridiplantae; phylum Streptophyta; class Magnoliopsida; order Poales; family Poaceae; genus Triticum; species Triticum aestivum. Next base: position 186,634,360 of record NC_057800.1, read on the forward strand.
AGTGTGTGGCGTGTCTGCTGATCTAACAATTGATTTTGCAGATGAATCCAGAGAAAATCTGGGGGACCAGCATGTTATGCGAGAGCTAGAGCCTGGCAAACGCGTGCTGACTAAGGTTATGCTGGGGAAAAACAATCTCCAGCACACCAATATTAAGCTGAACGTGGAACTAAAAGACGTTCGGGTCCAGCTTGCGGACTCCAAGAAGGAGAATAAGCGGCTTCGGTGTGGCATTTTCAGAAAGTGTTTGAACGAATCCTTTTAAAGGAGTTTGGCGAAGAAGCTGACTAACAGCGTTATGTATGTAGGTATGCTGACGGGTCGTCCCGCGGAGGAAATGCCCGGGTCTGCAGGTGATCTTCTGTCCGAGCTGTCACATCTGCACGAACAAGTTCGGCAAGTGATGCAGGGCACGTGTTGCCCAGGCCTTGTGGCCGTCCGTCTCCCTGCCAGAAGGCATTGTAGAGCTTGCAGAGAGGCTGAAGGGAGCACGGCGGCGCTTCCATTTATGGAAGATATCAGCCTGCCGACAGGGTGCCAGAGAAGCCTGGGCCATGGTGAAGACGCGGTATACCAAGGCAGACCCAAATCACATGGCCGAGGTTGGACCTGTGGGGCCCGACGGAAAAGAGATCCCTGTTAGCTTAGTTTATGGGCAAGTAGAATTAGCCGCAAAGTATTCTCAACAGGATTGTAAGCTAGACCGCCTATTGGATGGTATAGAGGAGGAATTTAGTCAGTTCGCATGACTATGTAATTAAAGTGACATGTATAATGCCTTCTAGCCGGATTGTAGATCATTTGTCGTTGCAGACCTTTTCGCTTCAACCTCCGGGCCCGATAGTCCGGAGTCAATCCGAATACCCGCTCAGTTATATAAAACCGGGGTATGCATGGAGACCAGGCGCAGGGGTCATTAGTGCTTTATCAGACAAGTGCCCAACTAGTTATGTTATATTACATGGGTAGTAAGAAACATCTTCTAGGGAGAATAGTTCCATTAAGGGTTCCTTTCCCTGGGTAAGCATGCCCTAAAGTGCATGTCCGGACTGCGATAAGAAACGCAGAAAAATCATCTGGGGGCAGATATGGACAATAAATAAAAATCATCTTTTGTTCACCGACCGAATATTCCCTTAAGAACGCTAGCTTTCGGCTTCACCCAGTCTGAGGTACACATCCGGCTGACCCGGCAGTAACAATCGCAGAGGTGCTCCCCTTATGCCCTAGCCGAATTAACGGGAACGTAGGGCATAAATACAAGAGCCAGGCAACCCAGCTTGGCCAAAACTTAAGTCATATCGATGCATATAATGGTGAAAAAAGGTACATGCGGAAGTATAACACATGTGTTGGGCGTGAGGCCCAGATAAATAATTTAAGCTTCTGTGAAAGAAGCCCCCAGGTATGAAGAGTGCGGCTAGCGCATCTGTAATGTACAAGCGAGGCACAAGGTGACCCTTGAAGGCCTAGAGAAATAATAAGAGAAAGAAAGAAAGGGAAACAAGACAGATGATGTATATGCAGAAAATGGACAAAGGGAGGGGACTAACATAGAGTCCGGTGCTAGGCGTAGAATCTTCGGAGCCTGGCCGCGTTCCATGGGTTCGGCTCGAGTCGACTAGTCGATGCATCCCGCAGTCGGTACGCTCCACCGGTCAGAACTTGGTCAATAATGAAGGGACCTTCCCATTTGGGCTCGAGCTTGTTCTTTTTCTTATCCGGCAGGCGTAGAACTAGTTCGCCAACGTTATAAGTTTTGGCCCGTACTTCTCTGCTTTGGTATCTGCGAGCCTGTTGCTGATAATATGCGGAACGGGCTTTGGCTATGTCGCGCTCCTCCTCCAAGGTGTCCAGACTGTCCTGCCGATCGAGCTCGGCTTCTCTTTCTTCGTACATGCGCACTCGAGGTGAGTCATGAATTATGTCACAGGGCAAGACTGCCTCTGCGCCGTACACCATAAAGAAGGGTGTATATCTGGTACTACGATTCGGCGTGGTCCGCAGCCCCCAGAGTACGGAGTCGAGCTCCTCTACCAAGTGCATGTCAGACTTCATTAAGGAACGCACTAATCTGGGTTTAATGCCGCTCATTATAAGACCGTTTGCTCGCTCGACTTGAGCGTTGGTTTGTGGGTGATAGACTGAAGCATAATCGAGCTTGATGCCCATTTTGCTGCACCAGAGTTTTACCTCGTCGGCCGTGAAGTTCGTGCCATTGTCAGTGATGATGCTGTGGGGGACGCCATAACGGTGTACAACCCCGGATATGAAGTCTATCACCGGTCCGGATTCGGCTGTTTTAACAGGTTTGGCCTCTATCCATTTGGTGAATTTATCCACCATGACCAGTAAGTATTTTTTCTTGTGGGTTCCCCCTTTAAGGGGTCCAACCATGTCAAGCCCCCAGACCGCAAAGGGCCATGTAATGGGGATTGTTTGGAGGGCGGTGGGTGGCATGTGGCTTTGATTTGCAAAGAGATGGCAACCGGCGCAACGTTGGACCAAGTCCTGTGCGTCTGCCCGGGCTGTTGGCCAATAGAATCCTGTGCGGAAGGCCTTGCTTACAAGGGCCCGGGCTGCGGCGTGATGACCGCCGAGTCCGGCGTGAATTTCTGCCAAAAGATTCCGCCCTTCCTCTTCGGAGATGCACCTTTGAAGGACTCCGGTAGTGCTTTTTTGTACAATTCTCCCTCATGGACCCTGTAGGCCTTGGATCGCCGCACTATGCAGCGTGCCTCATTTTGGTCCTCCGGAAGTTCCTGTCTAGTTAGGTAGGCCAGGAATGGTTCTGTCCATGGGGCAATAATGGCCATTATTACGTGGGCTGAAGGTGTTATTTCGGTGGCAGAGCCTCCGATTGTGTCAGAGTATTCGGTATCGGGCATTTTGGCCGGGTCCGGACTATTGTTACCGGTGTCTCCTTCCCATACTACGGATGGCTTGAACAGCCTTTCCAGAAATATGTTGGGGGGGACCGTATCGCGTTTTGCGCCGATGCGGGCGAGGACATCCGCCGCCTGATTGTTTTCCTGAGCCACATGGTGAAATTCGAGCCCCTCGAACCGAGCTGACATTTTTAGGACGGCGTTTCGATAGGCCGCCATTTTCGGATCCTTGGCGTCAAAGTCTCCATTTATTTGGGATATTGCAAGGTTTGAATCCCCACGCACCTCCAGGCGTTGAATGCCCATGGAGACTACCATCCGAAGACCATGCAACAGAGCTTCGTATTCGGCTGCATTGTTGGAGTCTGTATACAATATTTGTAGTACGTACAGAACGGTATCCCCGGTTAGAGATGTCAGGACGATGCCAGCCCCTAGACCGGCTAGCATTTTAGAATCTTCGAAGTGCATGATCCAGTTGGAGTATGCGCCGTACTCTTTAGGGAGTTCGGCCTCCGTCCATTCGGCGACGAAGTCGGCCAATACTTGCGATTTAATGGCTCGTCGGGGTTTGTATGTTATGTCGAACGGGAGGAGCTCAATGGCCCATTTGGCAATCCGGCCCGTAGCGTCGCGGTTGTTTATAATATCATTAAGTGGCACTTCCGAGGCTACCATAATCGAACACTCTTGAAAGTAGTGTCATAGCTTCCGTGATGCCATGAATACCGCATAGGCTATCTTTTGATAATGTGGGTACCGTGATTTTCATGGAGTGAGGACAGTGGATACATAGTATACCTGCTTTTGAAGAGGGAATTTATGTCCGGCAGCTTCTCGTTCGACGACGAGCACTGCGCTTACAGCTTGATGAGTTGCCGCAATGTACAATAGCATTGGTTCGCCAATGTTTGGCGCGGCCGGGATTGGGTTGGTTGCCAAAATGGCCTTTATTTCTTCCAATCCGGCTGTGGCAGCGTCCATCCACTCGAAGTGTTCGTCTTAAAGGGGTAAAGCCTTTTCTCCTAAGCGGGAGATAAAGCGGCTTAGAGCCGCCACGCATCCAGTTAACTTCTGGATTTGTTTGAGGTCTGTTGGTGTAGCCAACTCTGACAAAGCTTGGATTTTGGCCGGATTAGCTTCAATACCTCTACTGGAGACAATGAAACCCAGGAGCTTTCCGGCTGGTACGGCGAAAACACATTCTTCCGGATTGAGCTTGAATTCGTATGTTCGGAGGTTGTCGAATGTGAGCCTCAAGTCGTCTATAAAAGAGTCGACGTGTTTGGTTTTGACAACCACATCGTCCATGTATGTATCTACTGTTTTGCCGATTTGTTTCTCCAAACATGTCTGAATCATGCGCTGATATGTTGCGCCGGAGTTCTTGAGCCCAAAAGGCATTGTGTTAAAATAGAAGGGACCGTATGGTGTGATGAATGCCGTTGCGGCTTGGTCGGACTCCGCCATCTTTATTTGGTGATAACCTGAGTATGCGTCGAGGAAACACAATGACTTGTGTCCTGCGGTAGCATCAAGATGTGATCGATGTGTGGGAGGGGGAAGGGATCCTTTGGGAAAGCTTTATTGAGGTCTTTGAAATCGACACAAAGGCGCCAGGATTTGTCCTTCTTTGGCACCATCACCAGGTTTGCTAGCCAGTCCGGGTGTTTTATTTCTTTGATGAATCCGGCCTCCAATAACTTGGCTAGTTCCTCTCCCATGGCCTGTCTCTTAGGTTCGGAGAAATGCCGAAGAGCTTGCTTGACCGACTTGAATCCCTTTAGGATATTGAGGCTATGCTCGGCCAGCCTGCGTGGGATTCCTGGCATGTCTGAGGGATGCTAGGTGAATATGTCCCAGTTCTCGCGCAGGAACTCTCGTAGTGTGGCGTCCACAGCGGGGCTTAACTGTGGCCCGATGGAGGCTGATTTTGTAGGGTCCATTGCGTGGACTTGGGATTTGACTATTTCATCCGCTGGTTTAAAAGGGGTGGACTTGGATCTCTTGTCGAGTATCACGTCGTCCCTGTCCACTGTGGAGCGTAGCGTTGTTAATTCCTCGGCCGAGAGGGCTTCTGATAATGCCTCGAGGGCCAATGCAGCTATTTTGTTTTCGGCGTGGAGTGTTGTGTACGGATCGCTGGCGAGAGTGATGATTCCATTGGGCCCGGGCATTTTGAGCTTCATGTACCCGTAATGGGGTACGGCTTGGAAGATTGTGAATGCCTCCCGTCCTAAAAGAGCGTGATAACCACTGCTGAACGGGGCCACTTGGAATGTAATTTCTTCGGACCTGTAATTATCCGGCGTGCCGAATACCACATCTAGTGTGATTTTCCCAACACAACGTGCTTCTCGACTAGGGATGATTCCTCTAAAGATTGTGCTACTTTGCTCAATGCGGTTCCAGTCTATTTCCATCTTTTGAAGAGCTTCCTCATAGATGAGGTTTAATCCGCTGCCGCCGTCCATGAGTACTTTGGTGAGTCGAAAGCCATCCACGATTGGACTGAGAACCAGTGCGGCTGGTGCTCGGGCTGTTCGGAATTTAGGTTCGTCACTGGCATTGACGATAATAGCCGTGTCACTCCATGGATTTATTGCTGCTACGTGGCTAGTTTCGGCCATGCTGCAGAGTGTTCGCTTGCGTCTATTATTTGACGCGAAGGACTCAAAGACCGTTAACACTGTATTGTTATCCACGGGATGGTGCTCTGTGGTATTTGGGAGAAGAAGATCCTCACCACTTTTGGCCACCTACCGGAGTATCCAACATGCTCTAAGGCTGTGCGTTGGTATTGTATCCACTGTACTATGAATTTTGCAGGGTCCGTTGAGCCATCCCTCCAGTATGGTTCCATACCCTGTAGAGGGTTTTTGCTTTTTGGTAGTTGACCCAGGTGTATTGTGATAATGCGCCCTTTTATTTCGGACTGGGTTTGTATTTAGGTCCAGATTATCCCAAAAGTTTATTTCGGTTTTCCAGGCACTTTCCATCGCACAGTACTTCCGTACTATGGACGCCAAGTCACCGAAGCGTGTTAACTCATGGCTATTTATGGCGTTAAGGATTCCCTTGTCCGTGCAATTATCGCAGAAAAATAGGACTGCGTCTTCCTCGCGACAGTCCTTAACCTTGTTCATCGCAAGGAGGAATCTGGCCCAATAGTGATGTACTGTTTCCTGGGGCTCTTGCCTGATGTGGGAAAGATCGCTTATGTTTGGGTGGGTGAGTGGAATTGAATCCGAACCCTCACCTGATCTAGGATCCAGGGGCCGAGGAATTTCCAATTTTGGAAGTTCCAGTTCCGGGGTGTGACCCGATAATCCTGGCCCACTGCCTGACTCTAAGTTCAGGGATTGGATGTTGTCCTCCCCTGAACGGGCGTTCGGCTCAGAGAGCTCGGGAATCCGGACATAGTTGGTCCTCAAGATGGAGGAAAGGTCGCTGCATTGTTCCTCCACCACTGCAATATGATGGGTGACCGGTGGAGAGTTAATCTCCCTTTGATCGGGTTTAAGCCCAATCCGATCATAGTCTGTAGCGACTCCCAAGGCGGCGATGCGATCTAAGAGCTCGTTTAAGGAGGCGAGCTCCATTGGATCCATCTATTCGGCGAGTGCCGATTTGACATGGAGGCTGTTTTCGATGACCTGAGAAGTCATCATCAGCGCGGCGGCCGAACAGGCGGTCATGATGAAACCGCCTAGCCGGAGAGTTTGGCCGATAGCCAAAGCTCCCCCGACAGTAGTACCGTCCTTAAAGACGAGATGAGACATCCTTCCTTCTGGCGACGGCACAGAGGAACTCTCAATGAAAGCACCAATGTCGGTGTCAAAACCAGCGGATCTCGGGTAGGGTTTTACCTCCATCAAGAGGGCCCGAACCTGGGTAAAACTTCGTGTCCCCTGCCTCCTGTTACCATCCGCCTAGACGCATAGTTCGGGACCCCTACCCGAGATCTACCGGTTTTGACATCGACAATAGGTAACAAGTAATAAGTGTAGAAAAGGTGTAGCGAGGTGGCCCAATCCTTTTTATTGCAAAGGATAAGCCTGGATGAACTCTTACATAAAGCAAAGCGCTCCTAAGGACACATGGGAATTATCGTCGAGTTAGTTTTCATCATGCTCATATGATTCACGTTCGTTACTTTGATAATTTGATTTGTGGGTGGACCGGTGCTTGGGTGTTGTCCTTGCTTGGACAAAACTCCCACTTATGGTTAACCCCTCTCGCAAGCATGCACAACTACGAAAGAATAATTAAGATAAATCTAACCATAGCATTAAACATATGGATCCAAAACCGCCCCATAAGAATCAACACATAAACTAGGGTTTAAGATTCTATCACTCTAGCAACCCATCATCTACTTATTACTTCCCAATGCATTCCCATAGGCCCAAATCATGGTGAAGTTTCATGTAGTCGACGTTCACATAACACCACTAGAGAAAAGACAACATACATCTCATCAAAATATCAAACGATTACCAAATTCACATGATTACTTATAACAAGACTTCTCCCATGTCCTCAAGAACAAATGTAACTACTCACAAAGCATGTTCATGTTCAAGATCAGAGGAGTAATAAATACCTTTAAGGATCTAAATATATGATCTTCCACCAAATAAACCAACTAGCATCAACTACAAGGAGTAATCAACAACTAGCAACCCACAGGTACCAATCTTAGGTTTTGAGGCAAAGATTGAATACAAGAATTGAACTAGGCTTTGATAGAGATGGTGCTGGTGAAGATGTCGATGAAGATTGACCCTCCCACAATGAGAGGATCGTTGGTGATGACGATGGTTACGATTTCCACCTCCCGGAGGGAAGTGTCCCCGGCAGAATCGCTCTACCCGAGCCCTAGATTGCTTCTGCCCAGGTTCCGCCTTGAGATGGCAGTGTTTCGTCTTGAAAGCCTCCTTATGATTTTCTATAGGTTAAAACCCTTCATATAGCAGATGATGGACATTGGGGCCCACAAAGCTCGGGAGGCGCGCCCCAGGCTTGTGGCCACCTTGTGGGTCTCCTTCTGTTGTTTCTTTTCCAATATTTTTTATATATTCCAAAACAATTCTCCGTAAAGTTTTAGGACATTTGGAGTTGTGCAAAATAGGTATCTCAGATTTGCACTTTTCTGGTCCAGAATTCCACCTGACGGCATTCTCCCTCTTCATGTAAATCTTATAAAATAAGAGAGGAATGACATAAGTGTACCATAATGTGAAATAACAGCCCATAATGCAATAAATATCAACATAAAAACATGATGCAGAATGGACGTATCACACAACAAACACACAGCAAAAGAAGATTACATCGAATAGAACTCCAGGAACATCAAGGAGAACATTGTATTGAATGTCAAAGAGAGAGAAGAAGCCATCTAGCTACTAGCTATGGACCCTTAGGTCTATGGTGAACTACTCGGGCATCATCGGAAGGAAGGAAGGATGATGTAGAAGCCCTCCGTGATCGATTCCCCCGCTGGCAGAGTACCGAAAAAAGCCTTTAGATGGGATCACGGAAGAACAGAAACTTGCAGCGAAACAAAAAGGGTTTCATGTGGCTCTCTATTGGTTTCCCAATATTTCAGAATTTATAGAAGTGGAATTTGGTCAGACGGAGCCTTGTGGGGCCCACAAGGTAACAGGGCGCGCCCTGTTGCCTTTTTGTCTCCTTGATTGTCGTCTGGTCTCCTCCTGATGCTACCAGGGTCTCTCTTGTCCAGAAAAAAAAACTCATCAAAAAAATTTGTAGCGTTTGGACTCTGTTTGGTACTGATTTTTTGGAAACCAAAAATAAGCAAAAAACAACAACTGACACTAAGCGATGGGTTAATAGGTTAGTCCCAAAAATGATATAAAATAGCATATAAAACATCCAAGGTTAATACTATAATAGCATCAAACAATCGAAAATTATAGATACGTTGGATATGTATCAGTACACTACAGTAGAACAAAACAAAAACAAAATCGACCGCGCATGGAACATGTTGTGGAGATAGATCACATGATTGGGTTTTACCAATAGACGCACACTCACGATAGTGGAAGGAGAGTTGATGATGAGCATACCAGTTTCCTTGTCACAGATCCCTCAAAAAGTCCCTTGTGGTTCTCACAAACGTTTCGTCAGAGCATCATGCCTATAAGTTATCATGTGTAGGGAGGGACTTTGAGTGGTGGACTGCTAGGTCCAATCGCACTACGTGTGCGGAAGTGGCGACAACAAGGTTTTGGGACTTGTCACACCGTTTCTAGGGTCTGACCACTCCACTTATATAAATGCTTGTGGTGGGCTCAACACTTGAGGCCCATTAGGACTCTGCTACCTATTGAGCATGCGTTGGTTTTCCCTTGAAGAGGAAAGGGTGATGCAGCATAGTAGCATAATTATTTCCCTCAGTTTTTGAGAACCAAGGTATCAATCCAGTAGGGGACAACGCACAAGTCACCTAGTACCTGCACGAACAATCAAGAACCTCGCAACCAACGCGATAAAGGGGTTGTCAATCCCTTCACGGTCACTTGCGAAAGTGAGATCTGATAGAGATAATAAGATAAATATTTTTGGTATTTTTTTGTATAGATTGGAAAGTAAAGACTGCAAAATAGTAAACGAGATGCGATAATAAAAGAGATGCAATATAATAAGAAAGTGACCCGGGGGCCATAGGTTTCACTAGTGGCTTCTCTCATGATAGCATGTATTATGGTGGGTGAACAAATTACTGTCGAGCAATTGATAGAAAAGTGCATAGTTATGAAGATATCTAAGGCAATGATCATGAACATAGGCATCACGTCCGTGTCAAGTAGATCAAAACGATTCTGCATCTACTGCTATTACTCCACACATCGACTGCTATCCAGCATGCATCTAGAGTATTAAGTTCATAAGAACAGAGTAACGCATTAAGCAAGATGACATGATGTAGAGGGATAAACACAAGCAATATGATATAAACCCCATCTTTTTATCCTCGATGGCAACAATACAATACGTGCCTTGCTGCCCCTACTGTCACGGGAAAGGACATCGCAAGATTGAACCCAAAGCTAAGCACTTCTCCCATTGCAAGAAATATCAATCTAGTAGGCCAAACTAAATCGATAATTCGAAGAGACTTGCAAAGACATCAAATCATGCATATAAGAATTCAGAGAAGAGCCAAATAATATTCATAGATAATCAAGTTCATAAACCCACAATTCATCGGATCTCGGCAAACACACTGCAAAAGAGTATTACATTGAATAGATCTCCAAGAACATCGATGAGAACTTTGTATTGAAGATCAAAGAGAGAGAAGAAGCCATCTAGATAATAACTATGGACCCGTAGGTCTGTGCTAAACTACTCACGCTTCATCAGAGAGGCTATGGTGTTGATGTAGAAGCCCTCCATGATCGATTCCCCCTCCGGCAGATTGCCGGAAAAGGCCCCATGATGGGATCTCACGGGTACAGAAGGTTGCAGTGGTGGAAAAGTGGTTTTGTGGCTCCCCCTGATGTTTTTAGGGTATAAGAGTATATATAGGCAAAAGAAGTACGTCGGTGGAGCTTTGTGGGGCCCACGAGGGTGGGGGTGCGCCTACCCCCCTGGCCGCACCCTCCTATCTCGTGGATGCCTCATGGAGTTCCAGACTTCCACTCCTAGTCTCCTGGTTTGCTTTCAGTCCAAGAAAGATCATCACGAAGGTTTCATTCCATTTGGTATTCCTTTTATGCGAAACACCGGAATAGGCAAAAAAACAGAAATTGGCACTGGGCCTCCGGTTAATAGGTTAGTCCCAAAAATAATATAAAAGAGCATATTAAAGCCCATTAAACATCCAAAATAGATAATATAATAGCATGGAACAATCAACACAATGGATTTGATGATTGTTCCCTAAATTTGCATCTTACGGATTCCACTATTAAGAAACCTATGGAAAGGACTAATGATGTTCTTATTGTTGCAAATAGGAATTGTGTGCCCGTGGATTTCATTATTCTTGATATAGATTGTAATCCTACATGTCATATTATTCTTGGTAGACCTTTCCTTAGAACGATTGGTGAAAGAAGGAAACATTAGATTTCAATTTCCGTTAAGGAAAGGCATGGAACACTTCCCTAGAAAGAAATTAAATTTCGTTGAATCTATTATGAGAGCCACTTATGGATTGCATGCCAAAGATGATAACACTTAGATCTATTCGTGTTTTATGCCTAGCTAGGGGCGTTAAACAATAGCGTTTGTTGGGAGGCAACCCAATTTTATTTTCGTTCTTGCTTTTTAGGTCCTGTTTTGCAATAAATTTTTCATCTAATCTCTGGTTAGGCGTGGTTTGTGTTTTAATTAGTGTTTGTGCCAAGTAAGAGCTTTGGGATAGCCTACGGTGATAGTTGATTTGATCCTGCTGAAAAACAAAAACTTTTGCGCCCAAAATATTAGTTTTACTTTTTAACAGAAGCACGATAAAATCCAGATTCTTTTTGAAGCGGATTTATAAACAACTTTTCTAGGACTTCCTAATTTATCAGGATTTTTGCAGTTACAAAAGTATTCAAAATATCCAGATTGCTACAGATTGTTCTGTTTTCGACAAATTATATTTTTCGCATGTTGTTTGCTTATTTTGATGCATCTATGGCTAGTATCGGGGGTATGAATTGGAATACAGTAGATATTACACCAATATAAAGAAATAATGAGTTAAGAATAGTACCAAAAGTGGTGATTTATTTTCTTATACTAACGGAGCTTACGAGATTTTCTGTTGGAGTTCTGTGTTGTGAAGTTTTCATGATTTGGGTAAGGATTTGATGGACTATGGAATAAGGAGTGGCAAGAGCCTAAGCTTGGGGATGCCCAAGGCACCCGAAGGTAATATTCAAGGATGTCAAAAAGCCTAAGCTTGGGATGCCACGGGAAGGCATCCCCTCTTTCGTCTTCGTCTATCGGTAATTTTACTTGAGGCTATATTTTTATTCACCACATGATATGTGTTTCGCTTGGAGCGTCTTGTATGATTTGAGTCTTTGCTTTTGAGTTTGCCACAATCATCCTTGCTATACACACCTTTTGGGAGAGACACACATGAATTGTGATTTATTAGAATACTCTATCTACTTCACTTATATCTTTTGAGCTAGGAAATTTTGCTCTAGTGCTTCACTTATATCTTTTTAGAGCACGGCAGTGGTTTTATTTTATACAAATTTATGAACTCTCCTACTCCACTTATATTATTTTGAGAGTCTTTAGAACAGCATGGTAATTTTCTTTGGTTATAAAACAAGTCCTAATATGATAAGCATCCAAGACGGATATGATAAAAACTTTCATATAAAGTGCATTCAATACTATGAGAAGTTTGATTCCTTATGATTGTTTGGAGATAATAAGATGGTGATATTAGAGTCATGCTAGTAAGTAGTTGTGAATTTGAGAAATATTTGTGTTAAGGTTTGTGAGTCTCATAGGATGCATGTATGGTGAACCATTATGTAACGAAGTTGGAGCATGGGATGTTTTTTGATTGTCTTCCTTATGAGTGGCGGCCAGGGACGAGCGATGGTCTTTTCCTACCAATATACCCCCCTAGGAGCATGCCCGTAGTACTTTGTTTCGATGACTGAAAGTGCAACTAATCCCTGGGTGGTTTTGGTAATTCTTAACAACATATAGCTCATTGAACTAATACTATTTCAAGATGATCATTTCAGAAAGTTCAATGATTGGCATGGCATGGACTAGAGATGTGGACCCCTCAAAATGCTAAGGACACATATTGGCTCAAGCTCAAGACTCTACATTTTCATTTTAGTGATCCAAGATCACATTGAGTCCATAGGAAAAGCCAATACTATTAAAAGGGGATGATGTGTTGCTTAATGGCTTGCTTTCTCAAAATGCTTAGTGATATGCTCCAAAAGCCCTCAACCACTTTCTCATATTCACATATGTCCCAAACCAAAAGTCAAACTTGGTCCCACCGATTTGATCTATTCGGCGCCACCGAGTTCATTTGACATAGCCATAGCCAGAAACCCTAATCAGTTCGGTCTCATCGATAGGGATCTCAGTCTCACCGAGATGGGATTGCAAACTCTCTGTTTCCCTTCGTAATGTTTTGGTCTAACCGAGATGAGCGATCGGTCCCACAAAGTTCCCAATGCAAATTCTCTGTTTCCTCTTCGTAACATTTCGGTCTCACCGGAATGAGCGATCGGTCCCACCGAGTTTGCCTGACCAACTCTCTGTTTTCCTATTATAGAAATCGGTCTCACCGAGTTCATGTGATCTGTCTCACCGAGATTACGTTATGCCCTAACCCTAATGAAATCGCTCCCACCGAGTTGACATGTCGGTCCCACCAAAAATCCTAACATTCACATTTTGAACTAAATCGGTCTGACCGAGTTTAACTATTCTATCCCATCGAGTTTGGTAAAATGTGTGTAACGGTTAGATTTTGTGTGCAGGCTATATATACCCCTCCACCCATCCTCCATTCATGGAGAAAGCCATCAGAACGTGCCTACAATTCCACCATTCATTTTCTGAGAGAGAACCACCTACTCATGTGTTGAGACCAAGATATACCAATCCAACCACAAGAATCTTGATCTCTAGCCTTCCCCAAGTTGCTTTCCACTCAAATCATCTTTCCAACAAATCCAAATCTGTGAGAGAGAGTTGAGTGTTGGGGAGACTATCACTTGAAGCACAAGAGCAAGGAGTTCATCATCAACACACTATCTATTACCTTTTGGAAAGTGGTGTCTCCTAGATTGGTTAGGTGTCACTTGGGAGCCTCCGTCAAGATTGTGGAGTTGAACCAAGGAGTTTGTAAGGGAAAGGAGATTGCCTACTTCGTGAAGATCTACCCAAGTGAGGCAGGTCCTTCATGGGTGATGGCCATGGTGGGATAGACAAGGTTGCTTCTTCGTGGACCCTTCGTGGGTGGAGCCCTCCGTGGACTCGCTCAATTGTTACCCTCTGTGGGTTGAAGTCTCCATCAATGTGGATGTATGATAGCACCACCTACTGGATCCACGCCAAAAATCTTTGTGTCTACACTGCGTTTTCTCCCTCCAAACTCCTCCCCTTTACCTTCATATGCAATGATTTACATTTCGCTACTATACTCTTAGAATTTCATGTGTAGGTTGATTGCTTGACTTGTGATAAGTTGCTAAAATCTGCCAAGACTCAAAATTGGGAAAAGGCTAGAATTTTATTTGGTCAAGTAGTCTAATACTCCCCTCTAGACATACTTTCGATCCTACAAGTGGTATCAGAGATCTGGTCTCCATTTCCCTTGATTTCCATAGCTTTGGTGATCATATATAGCCTTGGTTTCACAACCTAGGAGAGTATGGCGTCTAGCGAGGGAAATTACCACCGTAGAGGTCCTTACTTTGATGGTACTAATTTTGCTAGTTGGAAGCATAAGACGAAAATGCATATTCTTGACATAACCCCGTTGTTTGGGCTATTGTGTGTATTGGCTTGCAAGGTGAATTCTTCAATGGGAGAGAACCGAATCGTGAAGCTACCGTGGAAGAATTGAAGATGTTGCAATACAATGCTCAAGCTTGCGATATCCTCTTCAACGGATTGTGCCCCGAAGAGTTCAACAAAATCAGTCATCTTGAGAATGCAAAGGAAATTTGGGATACTTTGATTGGTATGCACGAAGGTACCGACTCCGTCAAGTAATCCAAATTGGATGTGCTTCAAAGTCAGCTTGACAAGTTCAAAATGAAGGATGGTGAAGGTGTCGCTGAAATGTACTCTAGGCTTGCTCTCATCACAAATGAGATTGACGGCCTAGGAAGTGAAGAGTTGACCGACAGATTCATCATCAAGAAGATCCTAACAGCCTTGGATGGAAAATATGATACCATGTGCACATTGATCCAAATGATGCCCAACTACAAATATCTCAAGCCAACGGAAGTCATTGGTAGAATTGTTGCTCATGAGATGTCACTCAAGGATAAAGAAGAGATTCACAACAAGTCAAGTGGTGCTTACAAACCCTCATGTGATGCTCCTACATCATCAAGTGAGAAACAAGCCTTCAATGAGGAATTGAGCCTAATGGTGAAGAACTTCAACAACTTCTACAAGAGTAGAAGCAAGGAAAGAAGTTCGAAGTCAAGGTCCTACAATGACAAAAGATCTTCTAGTCTTGAGCATAATTGCTACAATTGTGGAAGCCCCGGACACTACTCCAATGAGTGTACGACTCCCTACAAAAGAAGAGAAGACTCACCTAAAATGAGAAGTAGAAGAGAAGAATCACCTCCAAGAGAGAGAAGGAGTAGAGATGATCATTATGAACGAAGAACCTCTTACAGAAGCAAGGATTCGGAAAGGAAGGACAAGTCATCAATGAGCTACACAAAACGAAGACATCAAGCTCACATTGGTGAATGTATACGGCTCCGACTCCGACCATCACTCCGAGAGAAGTTATCACTCCGACTCAGAATATACTCAAGATGAAGGTGTTGCCGGTCTAGCACTTGTGTCAATCAACTCCTATGACATATTTAACTCACCAAATTAAGGAATTGGAAGATGCTTCATGGTTAAAGGCCCAAAGGTATCACACCCCGAGTATGTTGATTTCAATAGTGATGAAGATGATTTGCTAGGTGATGATGATTTAGTTGTTGACAACTCTAGTGATGAAAACTATAATGAACTTGCTATGATTCATGCTAATCAAGATAAAACGAATGACGATGATAAGAAGGAGATTGAGAATCTAACTAAAGAACTAAACACTCTTAAGTTAGCTCATTAAACTACCTTAGAAGATCATCGAGAGCTTTTAAAGACTCATGAGAAGCTACGCTTTGAAAATCTCAATCTAGAGCAAGAGCATGGGTTCTTAAAAGGAATCAATGATGATCTTTGTAAGAAAAGTTCTTCTTACATTGCCAAGTGTTTACTCTTGTCTACTTACATGCCACAAGTAAAATCTATCAACAAGAGCAAGAAAGATTCTTCTACTAGTAGTAATAATTGTCATGTTAAATCCAATATTGTTGCTTCTAGTTGTTCTCTTGATTCCACTAATGATTCTCTTAGCCAAGTTACAATTGAGCAAGAAAATATCTTATTGAAAGGAATTATAGATAAAGGTGTTTACAAGAGCCTTGCCGGAAGTAAGCAATTTGAGGAAATTGTATGGAAGCAAGGAAGGCAGTGGAAGAATCAAGGTGTTGGTTTAAACAAAAGTTCAATGCCAATTGAGTTGAGTGGGAAGAAGATCAATACCCCAAGATGAATTTTGTTCCTCAACAAGAGAAGTATGATCCTACTTCTTTCAAGGGAACACAAGCTCAAGATGATCTTCCTCCACAAGACCACAAGAAAAAAAAGGCAAGGACAAGCTTCAAGAGGACATTGATGCATTTGAAGAAGCTCCCAAGGCCTTGGTCGAGTGGGTTCCCAAGACTACGTCAAGTTCTACTTCATCAAGTATGACTACAACTCCAAGGATTCCCATCAAATTGATGTGGATCCCAAAGAAGAAGAACTGGAGAGTTCTTGAGGGTGACTCCACCAACATACTTCACTCATATCATTTTGGCAAGAACAAGTGCAAACAACTTCTACATCTTGCACTAGTTCAAGGAGTGACAAACCCTCTTGTAGGTAAGACAAGGGACAAGGTAACCTAATGCTTTCATGGACATCATCTTGTGTGAACTTCACTCTATGTGTATGGATATCCTTGTTTGTTCCTTGTGGGACAAACACGTGTATGTATTGAAAGTGCAACTCACTCCAATGGATTTCTGCGAATGATCTACATCAACATTGAGCATCCACATCTTCTACATCTACATGAAGTCATCATCGACAAAACCCAAGGTTAGTTCATCCCTCTTAGGGGGGATATCAGATCTATGGGGAGCTTTACTCTAAGAATGGAGCTAATGCAACTCTAATGGTGTGAACACAACAATGCTTTATGTAAAAGTGGTAACCCCACTTGCGCTTAAACGATGAGTATGACCTATGATCAAATGTTCTCGTTTGACTCCTAAGTCTATATACTCATATATAGATGACCTAGTCATCGCCAATTGCTTGATAGATGCTAGAGTGTTTGTGCATGCTTTGCCA
The DNA here is from genome assembly GCF_018294505.1 of Triticum aestivum. Lineage (NCBI taxonomy): Eukaryota > Viridiplantae > Streptophyta > Magnoliopsida > Poales > Poaceae > Triticum > Triticum aestivum. The sequence continues at coordinate 186,651,414 of NC_057800.1, forward strand.
TATATTTCTTTTGCCATTTTATTGTGTGAGCATGTTGATTGCATATTTTTCTCATTCAAGGACATCCATTTGTTGCTTTGATTGTTTGGCTCTTCTTCTTTTGCCAAATGGATGGATAAGAATGCCTAAGAACTTCCTCTAGCTATCTATGCTTTTCTCGTCTCAAACTATATTCATGCTACATCACAAAGTTTGATCAAGTTAGATTCGAACCCTCTGGGTGAGGAGCACTCGGAGTCACCAATTCGTCATAGACTTAAACTTCCAAAACCTCTCTATGCATTTCGGTCTGACCGATTCATCCCTTTCAGTCATATCGAGTTCACTGAGTTGATCTAGGTTTTCAATCTCGGTGCAACCGATTAGAACCATTCAGTCACACCGAGTTGCAGTAACCACTAGCGATTCTGCATCTCGGTGCCACCGAGTTGTTCCACTCGGTTACACCGCCAGGGTTAGGATATATATACTGATGGGTCAAATTCTGGAAATTTCTCCAAAACCTCTTCGCCTGTGCGTGTCCTGCTCTACCGACTCAGGTCTCTGGATCGTCCTCTCGTTTCCAGCGACCTCCTGCACTGGTCTCCATCGCCGTCAACGGAAATCTTCACCGCCATTGCCGCCGTAGAGAGCTCATCACCAAGTTAGGGTATGAGTTCGATCCTTTGTGCAATTCTTTCCTCCAATTCTTAGCACAAAGTCAATACCATGATTCTTACCACGTATGAGATCATCCTATCCAGCAAAAACTTCCTTTAGATTAGTTTTGATTCGAAAATTTAGGGTTAGGTTTCCGCCAAACTCATCTCGGACCGACCGAGTTGTGGAAATCGGTCTCACCGATTTGGCTTAGGGCATTGCACTTGTAACTTTCAGTTTGACCGAAACTTGCAAATCGGTGTGACCGAGTTCAACTCTTAGTGAAACCCTAGCAATCTCGGAGTCACCGAACTGTGTCTCGGTCTGACCAATTCCACTAGTTTAGACTCCAAAGTAGCTTCGGTGTCACCAAGTTTAACAAATCGGTAGTTTAGAAATGCTTTTTGTGGAAAACTAAAACTAAGTTTTTGACTCATTTGTTTTGCAAAAGCTTTGCACTTTGTGATGCTCATCCACACTGCCTCATCTATAACTATTCACAGGGTCAGCTATCAGTTGGCAATGTCAGACATGTCAGATCAGAGTGATAGCCAGAACAAATCTAAGGAGCGGGTAAATCTGAGTGAGGGCACTAGTCCCTCTGGCAGTTATGATGAAGTCAATAGAAGTACTCCTAGCAACCTGCCTAAGGCTGCTACTAGGCATAGGAGGAAGAGAAATTCTAATTCAGAGGATGAAGACTATGTTGCTGCTGAGGAGGAGGTAACCTCCAAGAAGAAGGTTGTCAAGAAGGAATCTAGCACTGTTGCGTCAAAAAAGCCTAGTATGCACAAGAAGGCTCCTGCCAAGAGAGTGCCCACTTCAAAAGCCAGAGCCTCAACTCTTGAAACCTCCAAATCACCTATTGGAGAGGCTGCTGGTGAGGGAAAGAAGCGGAAGGAAAGGGCTAAGAAAACTATGGCCAGAGTTATTGGAAAACCCTCAATGATGATTCAGTCTGATGAGGAGGAAGAGGAAGAAGAGGATGATGCACCAGCATGTAAATCTCAAAAGCTGATGGGGGATGCCACCAAGTCTGGGGCTGCTCCTTCAAAGCCCAAGACTGCCCCCAAAGCTACTGCTCCAGCCCCTAAGACTGCACCCAAGAGGAGCACAAGGAACATACCAGCTACTGAGAAGAACAAGGCCCAGTGCCCAAAATTGAAGAAGAAGAAGATGCTGAAGCCCAAGTGCTCAGGAAGCTAAAGTTAAATATCCCTGGCCATGATGACAATCATCCAGTGGCAGAGAACATGAAAGTCAGAAAAGATGCAGGTCTCAGATTGTGGAGAGAATCAGATCCATATGATGTGAGGAGAAGGACTGCTGTGGACTATAGGTTTCACACCAAGGAGCTGCAAGACTTCTATGAGACAATTCTATTGGATAAGAAGCCCATAGTGTGTGACATGAAGTGGGTTGACTGGAAGTACATCGGCAACAATAAAGACCACTTCCCAGGAATGCATGAAAGTTTCAGACTCAATGGAGTAGACACTTTTGTGGGTCAGAAACTGACCAAGTGAAATGATGAGCTCATTATGCAATTCTACTCTACAACTCATTTCTATCCTGATGGAAGGATTGTATGGATGTCTAAAGGTACAAGGTACCAATCAACAGTTGCTGAGTGGGCCAAGCTGAGCAATGCCCCTGCAGAGCTTGAGGATGACATAGATGTCTATGCCAAGACAAAGAAAGATCACAACTCCATGGCCAACATGTATAAGGAGATTCCTGACAAAGCCTTGGAGAATCACAAGCTAGGCTCTGTATATTATCTGTTGTCTGGACTGGCCACTATTAACACCATCTTGAGGCACACCTTGTTGCCAAAATAAGGAGATCACAGGATGATCAGAGGCCACTCCATCAATTTGCTTCAGTTGTTTGATGTGCCCCAGAAGTTCAAAGTGATGAGTTTGATTGTTGAAACAATCAAGAGGACAACTGTAGACCAGAAGAGATCATGTGTGTATGCTCCACACATCTAGATGCTCATCAACTCCAAGATGGGCACATGCATATACTTTTTGGATAAAGAACATCTTCCCTTGAGGCCTGACTTTGAGGACAAAATAGTTGTCATGAATGATGAAGATTCCACATCAGTAGAGGCTCAGGAGAAGAGGGAGAAAGCAAAAGCAGAGAAGGCATGAAAGATGCCAAGTGTTGAAGAGGCTTCACAAGTTTTCCTCATGTGAAAGCAAGATCGACTTGGATATCTTATTCAAGACACCATGAGGATTGAGAAAGGATTGGCCACCTTGACTCAGAATCAAGAGAGCCTGGAGAGGATCATTGAGACAAAGTTCTATGATCTTGACTTGAAGGTGACAGAAATGCAACCAGTTGTTCAACGGCTCCAGGAAGAAACTGAAGAGAGGAAAGGGAAAGCTACTACTGACGCTTTTCAAAGAGTGCCTAGGGCACAAAGGTCTGCAGTAGTGCCTGTGACAGACACAAGAGCTACTACGTCAGCACCTACAGCTACAGCTTCAGTAGCCCCTCTAGTTGCCACTCCACCAGCTCCAACAACCTCAACAGATGCATTCGTCCTTAGAGTCCTCTCCACACCTCCTCCCGAAGATCAAGCCTAGAGAGATGCATAACACTATGCATTTTTAAGCTTTTTGGTAACTTGTTGCCAAAGGGGGAGAAAGTGTATAGATCATAGGCTTAGAGAGAGAGAGAGATTTGCTTCTTTTGTCTCATTTGCTACTTGTTTGATACTTATTTGTTTGCTTGCCTGGATGATACTTTATGTGCGTATGACATGCTTGTATGGTCATGTGTTTGATCATATAATACTTTAATGCTTATGCTTGAATGATGATATTATCTATCTCTCTTATATGATTGATACGTCTCCAACGTATCTATAATTTTTGATTGTTCCATGCTATTATATTATCAACTTTGGATGTTTTATATGCATTTATATGCTATTTTATATGATTTTTGGTACTAACCTATTAACCTAAAGCCCAGTGCCAGTTTCTGTTTTTTCCTTGTTTTAGAATATCGCAGAAAACGAAAATCAAACAGAGTCCAATTGACCTGAAACTTCATGGAACTTATTTTTGGATCAGAAGAAGCCCAGAAGACTTGGAGTGCATGTTAGGGGATCAACGAGGAAGCCACGAGGCAGGGGGTGCGCCTCTAATAATGATGATCATCCGTTCATAATTCTTTCATACATGTCACTCATGAGTCATTGCACATCCCAGTACCCCGCCGGAGGCATTCATATACAGTCATATCTTGTTCTAAGTATCAAGTTGTAATTCTTGAGTTGTAAGTAAATAAAAGTGTGATGATCATCATTATTAGAGCATTGTCCTAGTGAGGAAAGGATGATGGAGACTATGATTCCCCCACAAGTCGGGATGAGACTCCGGACAAAAAAAAGAGGCCAAAGATGCCCAAATAAAAAAAAGAGGCTATAAAAAAAAGAGAAGGCCCACATAAAAAAATAAAAATAATGAGAGAAAAAGAGAGAAGGGGCAATGCTACTATCCTTTTACCACACTTGTGCTTCAAAGTAGCACCATGATCTTCATGATAGAGAGTCTCCTATGTTTTCACTTTCATATACTAGTGGGAATCTTTCATTATAGAACTTGGCTTGTATATTCCAATGATGGGCTTCCTCAAAATGCCCTAGGTCTTCATGATCAAGCGAGTTGGATGCACACCCACTAGTTTATTTTGTTGAGCTTTCATACACTTATAGCTCTAGTGCATCCGTTGCATGGCAATCCCTACTCACTCACATTGATATCTATTGATTGGCATCTCCATAGCCCGTTGATACGCCTAGTTGATGTGAGACTATCTTCTCCTTTTTGTCTTTTCGACAACCACCATTCTATTCCATCTATAGTGCTATGTCCATGGCTCATGCTCATGTATTGCGTAAAGATTGAAAAAGTTTGAGAACATCAAAAGTATCAAACAATTGCTTGGCTTGTCATCGGGGTTGTGCATGATTTAAATATTTTGTGTGATGAAGATAGAGCATAGCCAGACTATATGATTTTGTAGGGATAGCTTTCTTTGGCCATGTTATTTTGAGAAGACATGATTGCTTTGTTAGTATGCTTGAAGTATTATTATTTCTATGTCAATATTAAACTTTTGTCTTGAATCTTATGGATCTGAATATTCTTGCTACAATAAAGAGAAATACATGATGAATATGTTAGGTAGCATTCCACATCAAAAATTCTGTTTTTATCATTTACCTACTCGAGGACGAGCAGGAATTAAGCTTGGGAATGCTGATACGTCTCCAACGTATCTATAATTTTTGATTGTTCCATGCTATTATATTATCAACCTTGGATGTTTTATATGCATTTGTATGCTATTTTATATGATTTTTGGGACTAACCTATTAACCTAGAGCCCAGTGCCAGTTTCTGTTTTTTCCTTGTTTTAGAATATCACAGAAAAGTAAAATCAAACGGAGTCCAATTGATCTAAAACTTCACGGAACTTATTTTTGGATCAGAAGAATCCCAGAAGACTTGGAGTGCGCGTCAGGGGATCAACGAGGAAGCCACGAGGCAGGGGCGCCCACCCCCTGGGTGCGCCCTCCACCCTCGTGGGCCCCTGGTGGCCCCCTTGACGCACTTCTTCCTCCTATATATCTCCATATACTCTAAAATGATCGGGGAGCACAATAGATCAGGAGTTCCACCGCCAGAACCCTCCATAGACACCAAAAACCAATCTAGACCCGTTCCAGCACCCTGCCGGAGGGGGAAATCCCTCTCCGGTGGCCATCTTCATCATCCCGGTGCTCTCCATGATGAGGAGGGAGTAGTTCTCCCTCGGGGCTGAGGGTATGTACTAGTAGCTATGTGTTTGATCTCTCTCTCTCGTGTTCTTGAGGTGGTACGATCTTGATGTATCGCGAGCTTTGCTATTATAGTTGGATCTTATGATGTTTTCTCCTCCTCTCTACTCTCTTGTAATGGATTGAGTTTCCCCTTTGAAGTTATCTTATCGGATTGAGTCTTTAAAGATTTGAGAACACTTGATGTATGTCTTGCCGTGCGTATCTATGGTGACAATGGGATATCACGTGATTCACTTGATGTATGTTTTGGTGATCAACTTGCGGGTTCCGCCCATGAACCTATGCATAGGGGTTGGCACACGTTTTCGTCGTGATTCTCCGGTAGAAACTTTGGGGCACTCTTTGAGGTCCTATGTGTTGGTTGAATAGATGAATCTGAGATTGTGTGATGCATATCGTATAATCATGCCCACGGATACTTGAGGTGACATTGGAGTATCTAGGTGACATTAGGGTTTTGGTTGATTTGTGTCTTAAGGTGTTATTCTAGTACGAACTCTAGGGCTGTTTGTGACACTTATAGGAATAGCCCAACGGATTGATTGGAAAGAATAACTTTGAGGTGGTTTCGTACCCTACCATAATCTCTTCGTTTGTTCTCCGCTATTAGTGACTTTGGAGTGACTCTTTGTTGCATGTTGAGGGATAGTTATGTGATCCAATTATGTTATTATTGTTGAGAGGACTTGCACTAGTGGAAGTATGAACCCTAGGCCTTGTTTCAAAACATTGCAATACTGTTTACGCTCACTTTTATCATTATTTACCTTGCTGTTTTTATATTTTCAGATAACAAAAACCTTTATCTATCATCCATATTGCACTTGTATCACCATCTCTTCGCCGAACTAGTGCACCTATACAATTTACCATTATATTGGGTGTGTTGGGGACACAAGAGACTCTTTGTTATTTGGTTGCAGGGTTGCTTGAGAGAGACCATCTTCATCCTACGCCTCCTACGGATTGATAAACCTTAGGTCATCCACTTGAGGGAAATTTGCTATTGTCCTACAAACCTCTACACTTGGAGGCCCAACAACGTCTACAAGAAGAAGGTTGTGTAGTAGACATCAAGCTCTTTTCTGGCGCCGTTGCCGGGGAGGTTAGTTCTTGAAGGTATATCTTTAGTTCTTGCAATCGAGTCTTTTAGTTTCTTGTTTTATCACTAGTCTAATTTATAAAAGAAAACTATAAAAAATGGCATTGAGTCTATCTCATACGCTTCATCTTTTTAATATCTTTCGTGAGTATGATGGAAAGGAAAATTGTGCCAAAGTGTTAGAAGAAGAATGCATTAAAATGTTTGGCACTAAATCTTTGAATGATGAGCATGATTGCAATGTTGTTAGTATGAACTCCTTGAATATCCATGGTACTAATGATGATTGCACTAGTTATGATGAAAATGCCTCCTATAAACATGTCAATTTTTGTGGAGTGCATTGGGTTTGCAAGTATACACCAAATAGGGAAGATAGATATTGCAAGAGGCATAAGTATTTAGAAACTAAATTGTTGCAAGAAAGTCTTGATGATTGTGCTAAAAGATTCAATATTTTTCGCACCCCTTGTGAACTTTGCAATGAACATGGTCATTTAAATCTCCAATGCAAATTGTTTCATGACCGAATCGTATCCAAAAATTGTGATAATTTGATTACCCTTGAGCATCATAAAGAGCTTAGTCTTCTTTTGGGGTATGAGGAAATGAAACATATAACTGAGGGTATTCCAAAGTTTAATCTTGATAGATTTCTTGATTTTGATCTAGAGAAAATTTATATGTATTGTGCGGTGAATTGTATTGAAAATTCTTATATTGCCAATTACATAAAGAAAAGAAAACAAATAGAAGATGAAGAGAATACTAACGAAAGGGAAGAGACTTCCCAATACCATCCTATTATTTCTTATGATAAATCAGGTAACGAGGAGCCTCCTATTCAACCAATCGCATTAATAAGGAGCTCCAAAAAGAGGATTGAACCCACACATGATGTGGTGAAGAAGAAGAAAAGAAAAAGGAAGAGAGGTAAAAAGATATCTCCAAATAATTCTGATCCTATTACTATTGTGCCTCATGAAAATATAATTGTGGAAGATAATGATACTTCTTATGATCTTGAAAATCTTTTTGGCACTTGCTTGGAAGAATATGATAATTGCTATACTATTGGTGCTATCTATACTATTAATGATGAGAGTGATTATGCTTATGATATGAAAAGGCCCAAGCTTGGGGATGCTATGTTTGATGAAGATGATGTTTTTGAGAATATATTTGCTGCAATTAATGTTTGTCCGAAGCTTGGGGATGCTACGCTTAATGAAGATGATATTTTTAGTCTCCCAAGTTCTGATATGCAAATTTATAATGATGATAGCATGCCTCCTACCTATGATGATTATTGTGATGATACTTATGCTATAAAAAGTAGTGATTATATTTATAAAACTTGTCATGATTATGATTACCCCTTTTCTGAACATTACTCTTTGAATGTGGAAACAATTTATAGTATTCGAGTCTCTTATGATACACCCACTATTCCGAATGAGAAGAATTTTGCTTATGTGGAGAGTAGTAAAATTTCTATGCTTGTAGATCATGAAAAGAATGATTTAGGTGCTGGTTATATTGTTTAATTCATTCATGATGCTACTGAAAATTATTATGAGGGGGGAATATATGCTTGTAGTAATTGCAATAATATCAAGTTTCCTCTCTATGTGCTTAAAGTTTTGAAGTTATGCTTGTTTTGCTTTCTTGTGCTAGTTGATCCTTGTTCCCACAAGTTGTTTGCTCAAAAAATCCCAATACATAGGAAGTGGGTTAGACTTAAATGTGCTAGTCATATTCTTCAAGATGCTCTCTTTATGTTACAATTATTATCTTCTATATGAGCATCATTGAAATCATCATGCCTAGCTAGGGGCGTTAAACGATAGCGTTTGTTGGGAGGCAACCCAACTTTCTTTTTGTTCCTGTTTAGTAATAAATAATTAATGTAGCCTCTGTTATGAATAAGTTTTTATGTTTAATTAGTGTTTGTGCCAAGTAGAACCGTTGGGAAGTCTTGGGGAAAGTCTTGTTGATCTTGCTGTAAAAAACAGAAACTTTAGCGCTCACGAGAATTGCTGCCATTTTTATTGGAGAGTGCTATTTAGTTAATTATTTTTTCAGATGATTAATAGATAAATTCCTCACGTCCAGAAATTTATTTGAGAATTTTAAGAGTTCCAGAAGTATACGTTTTATACAGATTACTACAGACTGTTCTGTTTTTGACAGATTCTGTTTTCGATGTGTTGTTCGCTTATTTTGATGAATCTATGAGTAGTATCGGAGGGTATGAACCATAGATAAGTTGGAATACAGTAGATATTACACCAATATGAATTTAGAATGAGTTCACAACAGTACCTAAGTGGTGATTTATTTTCTTATACTGATGGAGCTTACGAGTTCTCTATTAAGTTTTGTGTTGTGAAGTTTTCAAGTTTTGGGTAAAGATTCGATGGACTATGGAATAAGGAGTGGAAAGAGCCTAAGCTTGGGGATGCCCAAGGAACCCCAAGGTAATATTCAAGGACAACCAAGAGCCTAAGCTTGGGGGTGCCCCGGAAGGCATCCCCTCTTTCGTCTTCGTTCATCGGTAACTTTACTTGGAGCTATATTTTTATTCGCCACATGATATGTGTTTTGCTTGGAGCGTCATTTTATTTTCTTTTGCTTTCCTTGATGTTTGAATAAAATACCAAGATCTGAAATTATTAAATGTTATAGAGTCTTCAAATAGTTGCATAATTATTCGACTACTCATTGAGCTTCACTTATATCTTTTGGAGTAGTTTGTCATTTGCTCTAGTGCTTCACTTATATCCTTTTAGAGCACGGTGGTGGTTTTATTTTGAAGAACTAGATGAACTCTCGTGCTTCACTTATATTATTTTGAGAGTCTTTAGAACAGCATGGTAGTTCGCTTTGGTTATGAAACTAGTCCTAATATGATGGGCATCCAAGAGGGATACAATAAAAACTTTCATATAAAGTGCATTGAATACTATGAGAAGTTTGATACTTGATGATTGTTTTTAGATATGGAGATGGTGATATGAGAGTCATGCTAGTTGAGTAGTTGTGAATTTGAGAAATACTTGTGTTGAAGTTTGTGATTCCCGTAGCATGCACGTATGGTGAACCGTTATGTGATGAAGTCGGAGCATGACTTATTTATTGATTGTCATCCTTATGAGTGGCGGTCGGGGACGAGCGATGGTCTTTTCCTACCAATCTATCCCCCTAGGATCATGTGTGTAGTACTTTGTTTCGATAACTAATAAATTTTTGCAATAAGTATGTGAGTTCTTTATGACTAATGTTGAGTCCATGGATTATACGCACTGTCACCCTTCCACCATTGCTAGCCTCTCTAGTACCGCGCAACTTTCGCCGGTGCCATAAACCCACCATATACCTCCCTCAAAACAGCCACCATATCTACCTATTATGGCATTTCCATAGCCATTCTGAGATATATTAACATGTAACTTTTCACTGTTCCGTTTACTATGACACGCTCCATCATTGTCATATTGCTTTGCATGATCATGTAGTTGACATCGTATTTGTGGCAAAGCCACCATTCATAATTCTTTCATACATGTCACTCATGAGTCATTGCACATCCAGGTACACCGCCAGAGGCATTCATATAGAGTCATATCTTGTTCTAAGTATCGAGTTGTAATTCTTGAGTTGTAAGTAAATAAAAGTGTGATGATCATCATTATTAGAGCATTGTCCCAGTGAGGAAAGGATGATGGAGACTATGATTCCCCCACAAGTCGGGATGAGACTTCGGACGAAAAAAAGGCCAAAGATGCCCAAATAAAAAAAGAGGCCATAAAAAAAGAGAAGGCCCAAATAAAAAAATAAAAAAATGAGAGAAAAAGAGAGAAGGGGCAATGCTACTATCCTTTTACCACACTTGTGCTTCAAAGTAGCACCATGATCTTCATGATAGAGAGTCTCCTATGTTGTCACTTTCATATACTAGTGGGAATCTTTCATTATATAACTTGGCTTCTATATTCCAATGATGGGCTTCCTCAAAATGCCTTAGGTCTTCGTGAGCAAGCGAGTTGGATGCACACCCACTAGTTTCTTTTGTTGAGCTTTCATACACTTATAGCTCTAGTGCATCTGTTGCATGGCAATCCCTACTCACTCACATTGGTATCTATTGATGGGCATCTCCATAGCCCGTTGATACGCCTAGTTGATGTGAGACTATCTTCTCCTTTTTGTCTTTTCCACAACCACCATTCTATTCCACCTATAGTGCTATGTCCATGGCTCACGCTCATGTATTGCGTGAAGATTGAAAAAGTTTGAGAACATCAAAAGTATGAAACAATTGCTTGGCTTGTCATCGGGGTTGTGCATGATTTAAATATTTTGTGTGATGAAGATAGAGCATAGCCAGACTATATGATTTTGTAGGGATAGCTTTCTTTGGCCATGTTATTTTGAGAAGACATGATTGCTTTGTTAGTATGCTTGAAGTATTATTATTTCTATGTCAATATTTAACTTTTGTCTTGAATCTTATGGATCTGAATATTCTTGCTACGATAAAGAGAAATACATGATGAATATGTTAGGTAGCATTCCACATCAAAAATTCTGTTTTTATCATTTACCTACTCAAGGACGAGCAGGAATTAAGCTTGGAAATGCTGATACGCCTCCAACGTATCTATAATTTTTGATTGTTCCATGCTATTATATTATCAACCTTGGATGTTTTATATGCATTTATATGCTCTTTTATATGATTTTTGGGACTAACCAATTAACCTAGAGCCCAGTGCCATTTTCTGTTTTTTCCTTGTTTTAGAATATCGCAGAAAAGGAAAATCAAACGGAGTCCAATTGACCTGAAACTTCACGGAACTTATTTTTGGATCAGAAGAAGCCCGGAAGACTTGGAGTGCATGTCAGGGGATCAATGAGGAAGCCACGAGGCAGGGGGGCGCGCCCACCCCCTGGGTGCGCCCTCCACCCTCGTGGTCCCCTGGTGGCCCCCCTGACGCACTTCTTCCTCCTATATATCTACATATACCCTAAAACGATCGGGGAGCATAATAGTTTGGGAGTTCCGCCGCCAGAAGCCTCTGTAGCCACCGAAAACCAATCTAGACCCATTCCGGCACCCTGCCGGAGGGGGCAATTCCTCTCCGGTGGCCATCTTCATCATCCCGGTGCTCTCCATGACGAGGATGGAGTAGTTCTCCCTCAGGGCTGAGGGTATGTACCAGTAGCTATGTGTTTGATCTCTCTCTCTCTTGTGTTCTTGAGGTGGTACGATCTTGATGTATCGTGAGCTTTGCTATTATAGTTGGATCTTATGATGTTTTCTCCTCCTCTCTACTCTCTTGTAATGGATTGAGTTTCCCCTTTGAAGTTATCTTATCGGATTGAGTCTTTAAAGACTTGAGAACACTTGATGTATGTCTTGCCGTGCGTATCTGTGGTGACAATGGGATATCACGTGATTCACTTGATGTTTTTTTTGGTGATCAACTTGCAGGTTCCGCCCATGAACCTATGCATAGGGGTTGGCACACGTTTTCGTTGTGATTCTCCGGTAGAAACTTTGGGGCACTCTTTGAGGTCCTATGTGTTGGTTGAATAGATCAATCTGAGATTGTGTGATGCATATCGTATAATCATGCCCACGGATACTTGAGGTGACATTGGAGTATCTAGGTGACATTAGGGTTTTGGTTGATTTGTGTCTTATGGTGTTATTCTAGTACGAACTCTAGGGCTGTTTGTGACACTTATAGGAATAGCCCAACGGATTGATTGGAAAGAATAACTTTAGGTGGTTTCGTACCCTACCAAACTCTCTTCGTTTGTTCTCCGCTATTAGTGACTTTGGAGTGACTCTTTGTTGCATGTTGAGGGATAGTTATGTGATCCAATTATGTTATTATTGTTGAGAGGACTTGCACTAGTGAAAGTATGAACCCTAGGCCTTGTTTCAAAGCATTGCAATACTGTTTACGCTCACTTTTATCATTAGTTACCTTCCTGTTTTTATATTTTTTCAGATTACAAAAACCTTTATCTATCATCCATATTGCACTTGTATCACCATCTCTTCGCCGAACTAGTGCACCTATACAATTTACCATTGTATTGGGTGTGTTGGGGACACAAGAGACTCTTTGTTATTTGGTTGCAGGGTTGCTTGAGAGAGACCATCTTCATCCTACGCCTCCTACGGATTGATAAACCTTAGGTCATCCACTTGAGGGAAATTTGCTACTGTCCTGCAAACCTCTGCACTTGGAGGCCCAACAACATCTATAAGAAGAAGGTTGTGTAGTAGACATCAATGATCATTCACTTTGCCTCGGTGATGAGTGCATATTTTCATAATCAATCATTTTGAGCGCTCCACCAAGATGTATGTGACATGGAAGAGTAACCCGGGATCCTAACCGATTGTGCATTTGCATTCAAAAGCACATTTTAAATAATGCGCAAATTTAGCGGGAGCTCTTGCTGATCACATACTTCTCAAAGCGAGGATATATTTCAATCTTATTATCATTTGTCGAAGCTTTGATCTACATGTTGTCATCAATTACCAAAAAGGGGGAGATTGAAAGTGCAACTAATCCCTGGGTGCTTTTGGTAATTCTTAACAACATATAGCTCATTGAACTAATACTATTTCAAGATGATCATTTGAGAAAGTTCAATGATTGGCATGGCATGGACTAGAGATGTGGACCCCTCAAAATGCTAAGGACACATATTGACTCTAGCTCAAGACTCTACATTTTCATTTTAGTGATCCAAGATCACATTGAGTCCATAGGAAAAGCCAATAATATTAAAAGGGGATGAGGTGTTGCTTAATGGCTTGCTTGCTCAAAATCCTTAGTGATATGCTCCAAAATCCCTCAACCACTTTCTCATATTCACATATGTCCCAAACCAAAAGTCAATCTCGGCCCCACCGGTTTGATCTATCCAGCGCCACCGAGTTCATTTGACATAGCCATTGCCAGAAACCCTAATAAGTTTGGTCTCACCGATAGGGATCTCGGTCTCACCGAGATGGAATTGCAAACTCTATGTTTCCCTTCTTAACATTTCGGTCTAACCGAGATGAGCGATCGGTCCCACTGAGTTCACAATGCAAACTCTCTATTTCCTTTTCGTAATGTTTTTATCTCACTGAAATGAGCGATTAGTCCCACCGAGTTTGCCTGACCAACTCTCTGTTTGCCTATTACAGAAATCGGTTTCACCGAGTTCATGTGATTGGTCTTACCAAGATTATGTTATGCCCTAACCCTAATGAAATTGGTCCCACCGACTTGACATGTCGGTCCCACCGAAAATCCTAACGTTCACATTTTGAACTAAATCGGTCTGACCGAGTTTAACAATTCGGTCCCATCGAGTTTGGTAAATTGTGTGTAACGGTTAGATTTTGTGTGGAGGCTATATATGCCCCTCCACCCATCCTCCATTCATGGAGAAAGCCATCAGAACGTGCCTACACTTCCACCATTCATTTTCTGAGAGAGAACCACCTACTCATGTGTTGAGACCAAGATATACCAATCCAAACATAAGAATCTTGATCTCTACCCTTCCCTAAGTTGCTTTCCACTCAAATCATCTTCCACCAAATCCAAATCTCTGAGAGAGAGTTGAGTGTTGGGGAGACTATCATTTGAAGCACAAGGGCAATGAGTTTATCATCAACGCACCATTGATACGTCTCCAACGTATCTATAATTTTTGCTTATCCCATACTTTTATATTATCAATATTGGATGTTTTATAATCATTTTATAGTCATTTTTTGGTACTAACCTATTGACATAGTGCCAAGTGCCAGTTCCTATTTTGTTCCATGTTTTTTACATCGCAGAAAATCAATATCAGACGGAGTCCAAATGCCAAGAAACTTTACGGAGAATTTTTATGGTCCAGAAGGAACACAACAGGCCCTGGTTGCGCCTAGGGGGTGACCTGAGGGGGGCACAACTCACCAGGGTGCGCTAGGAGGCCCAGGCGTTGTTGGGGAATGTTGCAGAAAATTAAAATTTTTCCTACGGTTTCACTAAGATCCATCTATGAGTTCATCTAAGCAACGAGTCAAGGGAGAGAGTTTGCATCTACATACCACTTGTAGATCGCGTGTGGAAGCTTGCAAGGTGATGATGTAGTCGTACTCGACGTGATTCGAATCACCGATGACCAAGTGCTGAACGGACAGCACCTCCGCGATCAACACACGTACGGGACGGGAGACGTCTCCTCCTTCTTGATCCAGCAAGGGGAAGGAGAGGTTGAGGAAGACAGCTCCACCGGCAGCACGACGGTGTGGTGATGGTGGAGAGGCAGTACTCCGACAGGGCTTCGCCAAGCACACAACGGAGGAGGAGAGGTGTTGGGGAGGGGAGGGCTGCGCCTTGGAGGGTGGTCTGGCTGCCCTCCCCTCACCCCTCTATTTATAGGGGGAAGGGAGAAGGGGGCCGGCCCCCTAGAACCCATCTAGGGGGGGTGCGGCGGCCTAGGGGAGAGGGGAGAGGGTGGCTTGCCCCCCAAGCCAAGGGGGGCGCCCCCTCTAGGGTTCCCCCTCAACCCTAGGCGCATGGGCCCAAGGGAGGGGGGTGCGGCCAGCCCACCAGGGGCTGGATCCCTGCCCCACGCAGCCCATGTGGCCCCCCGGGAGGGGTGGCCCCTCCCGGTGGACCCCCGGAACCCTTCCGGTGGCCTCGGTACAATACCGGTATGACCCCGAAACTTCCCGGTGTCCGTTTGACAACTTCCCATATATAAATCTTTACCTCCGGACCCTTCCGGATCTCCTCGTGACGTCCAGGATCCCACCCGGGACTCCGAACAACATTCGGTAGTCACATACTAGTCTTCCTAATAACCCTAGCGTCACCGAACCTTAAGTGTGTAGACCCTACGGGTTCGGGAGACATGCAGACATGACCGAGACGCTCTCAGTCAATAACCAGCAGCGGGATCTGGATACCCATGATGGCTCCCACATGCTCCTCGATGTTGTCATCGGATGAACCACGATGTCGAGGATTCGATCAAACCCTGTATGCAATTCCCTTTGTCAATCGGTACGTTACTTGCCCGAGACTCGATCGTCGGTATCCCAATACCTTGTTCAGTCTTGTTACCGGCAAGTCACTTTAGTCGTACCGTAATGCATGATCCCGTGTCCAACACCTTGGTCACATTGAGCTCATTATGATGATGCATTACCGAGTGGGCCCAGAGATACCTCTCCGTCATACGGAGTGACAAATCCCAGTCTCGATCCGTGTCAACCCAACAGATACTCTCGGAGATACCTGTAATGCACCTTTATAGTCACCCAGTTATGTTGTGGCGTTTGATACACCCAAGGCACTCTTACGGTATCCGGGAGTTACACGATCTCATGGTCGAAGGAAGAGATACTTGACACTGGCAAAGCTCTAGCAAAAACGAACTACACGATCTTTTATGCTATGCTTAGGATTGGGTCTTGTCCATCACATCATTCTCCTAATGATGTGATCCCGTTGTCAACGACATCCAATGTCCATAGTCAGGAAAACATGACTATCTGTTGATCACAACGAGCTAGTCAACTAGAGGCTCACCAGGGACATATTGTGGTCTAAGTATTCACACGTGTATTACGATTTCCGGATAATACAGTTATAGCATGAATAAAAGACATTTATCATGAACATTGAAATATAATAATACTTTTATTATTGGCTCTAGGGCATATTTCCAACAGTCTCCCACTTGCACTAGAGTCACCAATCTAGTTACATTGTGATGAATCGAACACCCATAGAGTTCTGGTGTTGATCATGTTTTGCACGTGAGAGAGGTTTAGTCAGCGGATCTGCGACCTTCAGATCCGTGTGCACTTTGCAAATCTCTATGTCTCCATCTTGAACATTTTCACGGATGGAGTTGAAACGACGCTTGATGTGCCTGGTCTTCTTGTGAAACCTGGGCTCCTTGGCGAGGGCAATAGCTCCAGTGTTGTCACAGAAGAGTTTGATCGGCCCCGACGCATTGGGTATGACTCCTAGGTCGGTGATGAACTCCTTCACCCAAATCGGTTCATGTGCTGCCTCCGAGGCCGCCATGTACTCCGCTTCACACGTAGATCCCGCCACGACGCTCTGCTTGCAGCTGCACCAGCTTACTGCTCCACCATTCAACATATACACGTATCCGGTTTGTGACTTAGAGTCATCCAGATCTGAGTCGAAGCTAGCGTCGACGTAACCCTTTACGACGAGCTCTTCGTCTCCTCCATAAACTAGAAACATGTCCTTCGTCCTTTTCAGGTACTTCAGGATATTCTTGACCGCTGTCCAGTGTTCCTTGCCGGGATTACTTTGGTATCTTGCTACCAAACTTACGGCAAGGTTTACATCGGGTCTGGTACACAGCATGGCATACATAATAGATCCTATGGCTGAAGCATAGGGGATGACACTCATCTCTTCTTTATCTTTTGCCGTGGTCAGTGACTGAGCCGAGCTCAATCTCACACCTTGTAACATAGGCAAGAACCCCTTCTTGGACTGATCCATTTTGAACCTCTTCAAAATCTTATCAAGGTATGTGCTTTGTGAAAGACCTATGAGGCGTCTCGATCTATCTCTATAGATCTTGATGCCTAATATATAAGCAGCTTCTCCAAGGTCCTTCATTGAAAAACACTTATTCAAGTAGGCCTTAATGCTGTCCAGAAATTCTATATTATTTCCCATCAAGAGTATGTCATCTACATATAATATGAGAAATGCTACAGAGCTCCCACTCACTTTCTTGTAAACGTAGGCTTCTCCATAAGTCTGCATAAACCCAAACGCTTTGATCATCTCATCAAAGCGAATGTTCCAACTCCGAGATGCTTGCACCAGTCCATAAATGGATCGCTGAAGCTTGCATACTTTGTTAGCGTTCCGAGGATCGACAAAACCTTCCGGCTGCATCATATATAGTTCTTCCTTAAGATGCCCGTTAAGGAATGCCGTTTTGACGTCCATTTGCCATATCTCATAATCATAGTATGCGGCAATTGCTAACATGATTCGGACGGACTTCAGCTTCGCTACGGGAGAGAAAGTCTCATCGTAGTCAATCCCTTGAACTTGTCGATAACCCTTAGCGACAAGTCGAGCTTTATAGATGGTGACATTACCATCCGCGTCTGTCTTCTTCTTAAAGATCCATTTGTTTTCTATCGCTCGCCGATCATCGGGCAAGTCTGTCAAAGTCCATACTTTGTTTTCATACATGGATTCTATCTCGGATTTCATGGCTTCAAGCCATTTGTTGGAATCCGGGCCCGCCATCGCTTCTTCATAGTTCGAAGGTTCATTGTTGTCTAACAACATGATTTCCAGGACAGGTTTGCCGTACCACTCTGGTGCGGAACGTGTCCTAGTGGACCTACGAAGTTCAGCAGTAACTCGATCCGAAGTACCTTGATCATCATCATTGTTTTCCTCTTCAGTTGGTGTGGGCATCACAGGAACGGTTTCCTGCGCTACGCCACTTTCCCGCTCAAGAGGTAGTACTTCATCGAGTTCTACTTTCCTCCCACTTACTTCTTTCGAGAGAAACTCTTTTTCCAGAAAGCATCCGTTCTTGGCAACAAAGATCTTGCCTTCGGATCTTAAGTAGAAGGTATACCCGACAGTTTCCTTAGGGTATCCTATGAATACGCATTTTTCCGACTTGGGTTCGAGCTTTTCAGGTTGAAGTTTCTTGACATAAGCATCGCATCCCCAAACTTTTAGAAACGACAGCTTAGGTTTCTTCCCAAACCATAATTCATACGGTGTCGTCTCAACGGATTTAGACGGTGCCCTACTTAAAGTGAATGTAGCTGTCTCTAGAGCGTATCCCCAAAATGATAGCGGTAAATCGGTAAGAGACATCATAGACCGCACCATATCCAATAGGGTGCGATTACGACGTTCGGACACACCGTTTCGCTGAGGTGTTCCAAGCGGCGTGAGCTGTGAAATGATTCCACATTTCCTTAAGTGTGTACCAAATTCGTGACTTAAGTATTCTCCTCCACGATCTGATCGTAAGAATTTTATCTTTCGGTCACGTTGATTCTCTACCTCATTCTGAAATTCCTTGAACTTTTCAAAGGTCTCAGACTTGTGTTTCATTAAGTAGACATACCCATATCTACTCAAGTCATCTGTGAGAGTGAGAACATAACGATATCCTCCGCGAGCCTCAACGCTCATTGGACCGCACACATCGGTATGTATGATTTCCAACAAGTTGGTTGCTCGCTCCATTGTTCCGCAGAACGGAGTCTTGGTCATTTTGCCCAAAAGGCATGGTTCGCACGTGTCAAACGATTCATAATCAAGAGACTCTAAAAGTCCATCGGCATGGAGCTTCTTCATGCGCTTGACACCAATGTGACCAAGGCGGCAGTGCCACAAGTATGTGGGACTATCGTTATCAACTTTACATCTTTTGGCATCTACACTATGAACATGTGTAATATTACGCTCGAGATTCATTAAGAATAAACCATTGACCATCGGAGCATCACCATAAAACATATCTCTCATATAAATCGAACAACCATTATTCTCAGACTTAAATGAGTAGCCATCTCGTATTAAACGAGATCCAGATACAATGTTCATGCTCAAACTTGGCACTAAATAACAATTATTAAGGTTCAAAACTAATCCCGTAGGTAAATGTAGAGGCAGCGTGCCGACGGCGATCACATCGACTTTGGAACCATTCCCGACGCGCATCGTCACCTCGTCCTTCGCCAGTCTTCGTTTATTCCGCAGCTCCTGCTGTGAGTTACAAATATGAGCAACGACACCGGTATCAAATACCCAGGAGTTACTACGAGTACTGGTAAGGTACACATCAATCACATGTATATCAAATATACCTTTGGTGTTGCCGGCCTTCTTATCCGCTAAGTATTTGGGGCAGTTCCGCTTCCAGTGACCCTTCCCCTTGCAATAAAAGCACTCAGTCTCAGGCTTGGGTCCATTCTTTGACTTCTTCCCGGTAACTGGCTTACCAGGTGCGGCAACATCTTTGCCGTCCTTCTTGAAGTTCTTCTTACCCTTGCCCTTCTTGAACTTAGTGGTCTTATTGACCATCAACACTTGATGTTCTTTCTTGATTTCAGCCTCTGCTGACTTCAGCATCGAGAACACTTCAGGAATGGTCTTTTCCATCCCCTGCATGTTGTAGTTCATCACAAAGCTCTTGTAGCTTGGTGGGAGCGACTGGAGGATTCTGTCAATGACCGCCTCATCTGGGAGGTTAATGTTCAGCTGGGTCATACGGTTGTGCAACCCAGACATCTTCAGGATGTGCTCACTGACAGAACTGTTTTCCTCCATCTTACAACTGTAGAACTTGTCGGAGACATCATATCTCTCAACCCGGGCATGAGCTTGAAAAACTAGTTTCAGCTCTTCGAACATCTCATATGCTCCGTGGTGCTCAAAACGCTTTTGGAGCCCCGGTTCTAAGCTGTAAAGCATGCCGCACTGAACGAGGGAGTAATCATCAGCACGAGACTGCCAAGCATTCATAATGTCTTGGTTCTCTGGGACGGGAGCGTCACCTAGCGGTCCTTCTAGGACATATTGTTTCCTGGCAGCTATGAGGATGATCCTCAGGTTCCGGACCCAGTCCGTATAGTTGCTGCCATCATCTTTCAGCTTGGTTTTCTCTAGGAAAGCGTTGAAGTTCATGTTGACATTAGCGTTGGCCATTGATCTACAAGACATATTTGCAAAGTTTTAGACTAAGTTCATGATAATAAAGGTCTAATCAAATTATGAACTCCCACTTTGATTAGACATCCCTCTAGTCATCTAAGTGTTACACGATCCGAGTCGACTAGCCCGTGTCCGATCATCACGTGAGACGGACTAGTCATCGTCGGTGAACATTCTCATGTTGATCGTATCTTCCATACGATTCGTGTTCGACCTTTCGGTCTCCGTGTTCCGAGGCCATGTCTGCACATGCTAGGCTCGTCAAGTTAACCCTAAGTGTTTTCGCTGTGTAAAACTGTCTTACACCCGTTGTATGTGAACGTAAGAATCCATCACACCCGATCATCACGTGGTGCTTAGAAGCGACGAACTGTAGCAACGGTGCACAGTTAGGGGAGAACACTTCTTGAAATTTTATAAGGGATCATCTTATTTACTACCGTCGTCCTAAGTAAACAAGATGCATAAACATAATAAACATCACATGCAATTATATAGTTGTGACATGATATGGCCAATATCATATAGCTCCATTGATCTTCATCTTCGGGGCTTCATGATCATCTTGTCACCGGCTTGACACCATGATCTCCATCATCATGATCTCCATCATCGTGTCTTCATGAAGTTGTCACGCCAACGACTACTTCTACTTCTATGACTAACGTTTAGCAATAAAGTAAAGTAGTTTACATGGCGTTATTCAATGACACGCAGGTCATACAAAAAAATAAAGACAACTCCTATGGCTCCTGCCGGTTGTCATACTCATCGACATGCAAGTCGTGAATCCTATTACAAAGAACATGATCTCATACATCACAATTCATCATTCATCACAACTTCTGGCCATATCACATCACATGATCAATCGCTGCAAAAACAAGTTAGACGTCCTCTAATTGTTGTTGCATCTTTTACGTGGCTGCAATTGGGTTCTAGCAAGAACGTTTTCTTACCTACGAATCACCACAACGTGATTTTGTCAACTTCTATTTACCCTTCATAAGGGCCCTGTTCATCGATTCCGCTCCAACTAAAGTGGGAGAGACAGACACCCGCCAGCCACCTTATGCAACTAGTGCATGTCAGTCGGTGGAACCGGTCTCACGTAAGCGTACGTGTAAGGTTGGTCCGGGCCGCTTCATCCCACAATACCGTTTGAGCAAGAAAAGACTAGTAGAGGCAAGTAAGATGACAAAATCCACGCCCACAACAAATTGTGTTCTACTCATGCAAAGAGAACTACGCATAGACCTAGCTCATGATGCCACTGTTGGGGAACGTTGCAGAAAATTAAAATTTTTCCTACGGTTTCACCAAGATCCATCTATGAGTTCATCTAAGCAACGAGTCAATGGAGAGAGTTTGCATCTACATACCACTTGTAGATCGCGTGCAGAAGCTTGCAAGGTGATGATGTAGTCGTACTCGACGTGATTCGAATCACCGATGACCAAGTGCTGAACGGACAGCACCTCCGCGATCAACACACGTACGGGACGGGAGACGTCTCCTCCTTCTTGATCCAGCAAGGGGAAGGAGAGGTTGAGGAAGACAGCTCCACCGGCAGCACGACGGCGCGGTGATGGTGGAGAGGCAGTACTCCGACAGGGCTTCGCCAAGCACACAACGGAGGAGGAGAGGTGTTGGGGAGGGGAGGGCTGCGCCTTGGAGGGTGGTCTGGCTGCCCTCCCCTCACCCCTCTATTTATAGGGGGAAGGGAGAAGGGGGCCGGCCCCCTAGAACCCATCTAGGGGGGGTGCGGCGGCCTAGGGGAGAGGGGAGAGGGTGGCTTGCCCCAAAAGCCAAGGGGGGCACCCCCTCTAGGGTTCCCCCTCAACCCTAGGCGCATGGGCCCAAGGGAGGGGGGTGCGGCCAGCCCACCAGGGGCTGGCTCCCTGCCCCACGCAGCCCATGTGGCCCCCCGGGAGGGGTGGCCCCTCCCGGTGGACCCCCGGAACCCTTCCGGTGGCCCTGGTACAATACCGGTGACCCCGAAACTTCCCGGTGTCCGTTTGACAACTTCCCATATATAAATCTTTACCTCCGGACCCTTCCGGATCTCCTCGTGACGTCCAGGATCCCATCCGGGACTCCGAACAACATTCGGTAGTCACATACTAGTCTTCCTAATAACCCTAGCGTCACCGAACCTTAAGTGTGTAGACCCTACGGGTTCGGGAGACATGCAGACATGACCGAGACGCTCTCAGTCAATAACCAATAGCGGGATCTGGATACCCATGATGGCTCCCACATGCTCCTCGATGTTGTCATCGGATGAACCACGATGTCGAGGATTCGATCAAACCCTGTATGCAATTCCCTTTGTCAATCGGTATGTTCCTTGCCCGAGACTCGATCGTCGGTATCCCAATACCTTGTTCAGTCTTGTTACCGGCAAGTCACTTTACTCGTACCGTAATGCATGATCCCGTGTCTAACACCTTGGTCACATTGAGCTCATTATGATGATGCATTACCGAGTGGGCCCAGAGATACCTCTCCGTCATACGGAGTGACAAATCCCAGTCTCGATCCGTGTCAACCCAACAGATACTTTCGGAGATACCTGTAATGCACCTTTATAGTCACCCAGTTACGTTGTGACGTTTGATACACCCAAGGCACTCTTACGGTATCCGGGAGTTACACGATCTCATGGTCGAAGGAAGAGATACTTGACACTAGCAAAGCTCTAGCAAAAACGAACTACCCGATCTTTTATGCTATGCTTAGGATTGGGTCTTGTCCATCACATCATTCTCCTAATGATGTGATCCCGTTGTCAACGACATCCAATGTCCATAGTCAGGAAAACATGACTATCTGTTGATCACAATGAGCTAGTCAACTAGAGGCTCACCAGGGACATATTGCGGTCTAAGTATTCACACGTGTATTACGATTTCCGGATAATACAGTTATAGCATGAATAAAAGACATTTATCATGAACATTGAAATATAATAATACTTTTATTATTGCCTCTAGGGCATATTTCCAACAGGCGTGCCCTAGTGGGTTGTGCCCACCTCGGGTGCCCCTAGGACCGCCTCTTTGCTCAATAAATACCCAATATTTCCAGAACCCTGGGGGAGTCGACGAAATACTCATCCAGCCGCCGCAAAATCCAGAACCACCAGATCCAATCTAGACACCATCTCAGATGGGGTTCACCAACTCCAATGGTGCCTCTCCGATGATGCGTCAGTAGTTCTTTGTAGACATTCGGGTCTGTAGTTAGTAGCTAGGTGGCTTCTTATCTCTCTCTCTCTCTTGATTCTCAATACAATAGTCTCTTGGAGATCCATATGACGAACTCTTTTGCGGTGTGTTTGTTGGGATCGATGAACTTTGAGTTTATGATTAGATCTATCTTTTTATATCCATGAAATTTATTTGAGTTTCTTTGATCTCGTATATGCATGATTGCTTATAGACTCGTATTTATTCTCTGATATTTGGGTTTTGTTTAGCCAACTTGATCTATTTATCTTACAGTGGGAAGAGGTGCTTTGTAGTGGGTTTGATCATACGGTGCTTGATCCCAGTGACAGAAAGGGAAACGACATGTATGTATCGTTGCTACTAAGGATAAAACGATGGGGTCTATCTCTACATAGATAGATCTTGTCTACATCATGTCATCGTTCTTATTTCATTATTCAGTTTCTCCATGAACTTAGTACACTAGATTCATGCTGGATAGCGGTCGGTTTGTGGAGTAATGGTAGTAGATGCTGGCAGGAGTCGGTCTACTAATCTTGGACGTGATGCCTATGTAATGATTGAAGGAAATATGCCCTAGAGGCAATAATAAAGTTGTTATTTATATTTCCTTATATCATGATAAATGTTTATTATTCATACTAGAATTGTATTAACCGGAAACGTGGTACATGTATGAACATATAGACAAACAGAGCGTCACTAGTATGCCTCTACTTGACTAGCTCATTGAATCAATGATGGTTACGTTTCCTAACCATAGACAAGAGTTGTCACTTGATTAACGGGATCACATCATTAGAGAATGATGTGATTGACTTGACCCATCTGTTAGCTTAGCACGATGATCGTTTAGTTTGTTGCTATTACTTTCTCCATAACTTATACATGTTCCTATGACTATGAGATCATGCAACTCCCGAATACCGTAGGAACACTTAGTGTGCTATCAAACGTCACAACGTAACTGGGTGACTATAAAGATGCTCTACAGGTGTCTCCGATGGTGTTTCTTGAGTTGGCATAGATCGAGATTAGGATTTGCCACTCCGAATATCGGAGAGGTATCTCTGGGCCCTCTCGGTAATGCACATCACTATAAGCCTTGCAAGCAATGTGACTAATGAGTTAGTTGTCGGATGATGCATTACGAAATGAGTAAAGAGACTTCCCAGTAACGAGATTGAACTAGGTATTGAGATACCGACGATCGAATCTCGGGCAAGTAACATACCGATGACAAAGGGAACAATGTATGCTGTTATGCGGTTTGACCGATAAAGATCTTCGAAGAATATGTGGGAGCTAATATGAACATCCAGGTTACGCTATTGGTTATTGACCAGAGACATGTGTCGGTCATGTCTAAATAGTTCTCGAACCCGTATGGTCCGCACGCTTAACGTTCAATGACGATCGGTATTATGAGTTTATGTGTTTTGATGTACCGAAGGTAGTTTAGAGTCCCGGATATGATCACAGACATGACGAGGAGTCTCGAAGTGGTCAAGACTTAAAGGTTGATATATTGGATGACTATATTCAGACACCAAAAGTCTTCCGGCTGATTTCAAAGAAAACCGGAGTGCCGGAGGGTTACCGGAACCCCCCCCCCCCCGGGGAAAGATTGGGCCTACATGGGCCATAGGGAAGAGGGGAGGCAGCCCACAAGGGGAAGCCACACCCCCTCCCTATAGGGAGTCCGAATTGGACTAGGGAGGGGGGCGCGCCCCCTTTCCTTCTCCTCTTCCTCCACTTTCCCTCTTTCCCCTTCTCCTCCTAGTAGGACTAGGAAAGGAGGAATCCTACTCCTACTAGGAGGAGGATTCCTCCTCCCTTGGCGCGCCCCTAGGGCTGGCCGGCCTCCCCCTTGCTCCTTTATATACGGGGCAGGGGGAACCCTAGGAAACAGAAGTTGATTGGTGTTAGCCATGTGCGGTGCCCCCCTCCACCATAATCCACCTCGGTCATATTGTCATAGTGCTTAGGCGAAGCCCTGCGCCAGTAGCTTCATCATCACCGTCATCACGCCGTCGTGCTGACGAAGCTCTCCCTCGACACTCAGCTGGATCGGGAGTTCGTGGGACGTCACTGAGCTGAACGTGTGCAGATCGTGAAGGTGCCGTACTTTCGGTACTAGGATCGGTCGGATCGTGAAGACGTACGACTACATCAACTGCGTTGTCATAACACTTCCTCTTACGGTCTACCAGGGTACGTGGACAACACTCTTCCCTCTCATTGCTATGCATCACCATGATAGATCTTGTGTGTGCGTAGGAATTTTTTTGAAATTACCGCGTTCCCCAACAGTGCCATCCGAGCCAAGTCTATGCGTAGATGTTATATGCATGAGTAGAACACAAAGGAGTTGTAGGCGTGGGTATATACATATTGCTTACCGTCACTAGTTGATTCTTTATTCAGCGGTATTGTTGGATGAAGCGGCTCAGACCGACATTACGCGTACGCTTACGCGAGACTGGTTCTACCAACGTGCTTCGCACACAGGTGGCTGGTGGGTGTCAGTTTCTCCAACTTTAGTTGAATCGGATTCAATGAACATGGTTCTTTCTGAAGATCAAAAAGCAATCACTATACCGCGCTGTGGTTTTTGATGCGTAGGTAAGAACAGTTCTTGCTCATCCCGTAGCAGCCACGTAAAACTTGCAACAACAAAGTAGAGGACGTCTAACTTGTTTTTGCAGGGCATGTTGTGATGTGATATGGTCAAGACATGATGCTAAATTTTATTTCATGCGATGATCATCTTTTCTAACACAGTTATCAGCAACTGGCAGGAGCCATATGGTTGTCGCTTTATTGTATGAAATGCAATCGCCATGTAATTGCTTCACTTTATCACTAAGCGGTAGCGATAGTCGTAGCAGCAATAGTTGGCGAGACGACAACGATGCTTCGATGGAGATCAAGGTGTCAAGCCGGTGTTGATGGTGAACATGATGGTGCTTTGGAGATGGAGATCAAAAGCACAAGATGATGATGGCCATATCATATCACTTATATTGATTGCATGTGATGTTTATACTTTATGCATCTTATTTTTCTTAGTTCGGCGGTAGCATTATAAGATGATCTCTCACTAAATTTCAAGGTATAAGTGTTCTCCCTGAGTATGCACCGTTGCTACAGTTCGTTGTGCTAAGACACCACGTGATGATTGGGTGTGATAAGCTCTACGTTCACATACAACAGGTGCAAGCCAGTTTTGCACATGCAAAATACTTGGGTTAAACTTGACGAGCCTAGCATATGTAGATATGGCCTCAGAACACTGAGACCGAAAGGTCGAGCGTGAATCATATAGTAGATATGATCAACATAGTGATGTTCACCATTGAAAACTACCCAATCTCACGTGATGATCGGACATGGTTTAGTTGATATGGATCACATGATCACTTAGATGATTAGAGGGATGTCTATCTAAGTGGGTGTTCTTAAGTAATTTGATTAATTGAACTTTAATTTATCATGAACTTAGTACCTGATAGTATTTTGCATGTCTATGTTGTTATAGATAGATGGTCCGTGTTGTTGTTTCGTTGAATTTTAATGTGTTCCTAGAGAAAGCTAGGTTGAAAGATGATGGTAGCAACTACACGGACTGGGTCCGTAACTTGAGGATTATCCTCATTGATACACATAAGAATTACGTCCTGGAAGCACAGCTAGGTGACAAACCCGCTGCAAGAGCAATGCCAAATGTTGTGAACACCTGGCAGAGCAAAGCTGATGACTACTCGATAGTTTAGTGTTCCATGCTTTACGGCTTAGAACCGGGACTCCAATGACGCTTTGAACATCATGGAGCATATGAGATATTCCTTGATTTGAAGTTAATATTTCAAGCAAATGCCCGGATTGAGAGATATGAAGTCTCCAATAAGTTCTACAGCTGCAAAATGGAGGAGAATAGTTCTGTTAGTGAACATACACTCCGAATGTCTAGGTACCATAACCACTTGACTCAGCTGGGAGTTAATATTCCTGATGATAGTGTCATTGACAGAGTTCTTTAATCACTGCCACCAAGCTACAAGAGCTTCGTGATGAACTATAATATGCAGGGGATGGATAAGACTATTCGCAATGCTAAAGGCTACAAAGGTAGAAATCAAGAAGGAGCATCAAGTGTTGATGGTCAACAAGACCATTAGTTTCAAGAAAAAGGGTAAAGGGAAGAAGGGGAACTTAAAGAACAACAACAAGCCAGTTGCTGCTCAAGTGAAGAAACCCAAGTCTAGACCTAAGCCTGAAACTGAGTGCTTCTATTGCAAAGGGACTGGTCACTGGAAGCGGAACTGCCCCAAGTATTTGGCGGAGAAGAAGGATGGCAAAGTGAAAGGTATATTTGATGTACATGTTATTGATGTATACCTTATTAATGCTCGCAGTAGCACCTGGGTATTTGATACTGGTTCTGTTGGTAATATTTGCAACTCGAAACAGGGGCTATGGATTAAGCGAAGATTGGCTAAGGGCGAGGTGACGATGCGCGTGGGAAATGGTTCCAAAGTCGGTGTGATCGCTGTCGGCATGCTACCTCTACATCTACCTTCGGGATTAATTTATACCTAAATAATTGTTATTTGGCGCCAGCGTTGAGCATGAACATTATATTTGGATCTTGTTTGATGCGAGACATTTATTCATTTAAATCAGAGAATAATGGTTGTTCTATTTATATGAGTAATATCTTTTATGGTCATGCACCCTTCACGAGTGGTCTATTTTTACTAAATCTTGATAGTAGTGATACACATGTTCATAGTATTGAAGCCAAAAGATGTAGAGTTGATAATGACAATGCAACTTATTTGTGGCACTGCCGTTTGGTTCATATTAGTGTAAAGCGCATGAAGAAACTCCATTCAGATGGACTTCAAGAATCACTTGATTGTGAATCACTTGGTACTTGTGAACCATGCCTCATGGGCAATATGACTAAAACTCCGTTCTCCAGAACAATGGAGCGAGCAACAGAGTTATTGGAAATCATACATACTGATGTATGTGGTCCAGTGAACATCGAGGCTCACGGCGGATATCGTTATTTGCTTACCTTCACAGATGATTTGAGCAGATATGGGTGTATCTACTTGATGAAACATAAGTCTGAAACATTTGAAAAGTTCAAAGAATTTCAGAGTGAAGTGGAAAATCATCGTAACAAGAAAATTATGTTTCTACGATCTGATCGTGGAGGTGAATATTTGAGTTATGAGTTTGGTCTTCATTTGAAACAATGCGGAATAGTTTTGCAACTCACGCCACCTGGAACACCACAACGTAATGGCATGTCCGAACGTCGTAACCGCACTTTATTAGATATGGTGCGATCTATGATGTCGCTCACTGATTTACCGCTATCGTTTCGGGGTTATGCTTTAGAGACGGCTGCATTCACGTTAAATAGGGCACCATCAAAATCCGTTGAGACGACACCTTATGAACTGTGGTTTGGCAAGAAACCCAAGTTGTTGTTTCTTAAAGTTTGGGCTGCGATGCTTATGTGAAAAAGCTTCAAACTGATAAGCTCGAACCCAAATCGGAGAAGTGTGTCTTCATAGGATACCCAAAAGAGACTGTTGGGTACACCTTCTATCACAAATCCGAAGGCAAGATATTTGTTGTTAAGAATAGATCCTTTCTAGAGAAGGAGTTTCTCTCGAAAGAAGTGAGTGGGAGGAAAGTAGAACTTGATGAGGTAATTGTACCTGCTCCCTTATTGGAAAGTAGTTCATCACTGAAATCAGTTCCAGTGATTCCTACACCAATAAGTGAGGAAACTAATGATGATGATCATGAAACTTCTGATCAAGTTACTATCAAACCTCGTAGGTCAACCAGAGTAAGATCCACACCAGAGTGGTACGATAATCCTGTTCTGGAGGTCATGTTACTTGACCATGACGAACCTACGAACTATGAGGAAGCGATGATGAGCCCAGATTCCGCAAAATGGCTTGAGGCCATGAAATCTGAGATGGGATCCATGTATGAAAACAAAGTGTGGACTTTGGTTGACTTACCCGTTGATCGGCAAGCCATAGAGAATAAATGGATCTTCAAGAAGAAGACTGACGCTGATGGTAATATTAATGTCTACAAAGCTCGACTTGTTGCGAAAGGTTTTTGACAAGTGCAAGGAGTTGACTACGATGAGACCTTCTCACCCGTAGCGATGCTTAAGTCCGTCTGTATCATGTTAGCAATTGCCGCATTTTATGATTATGAAATTTGGCAAATGGAGGTCAAAACTGCATTCCTTAATGGATATCTTAAAGAAGAGTTGTATATGATGCAACCAGAAGGTTTGGTCGATCCAAAAGGAGCTAACAAAGTGTGCAAGCTCCAGCGATCCATTTATGGACTCGTGCAAGCCTCTCAGAGATGGAATATACGCTTTGATAGTGTGATCGAAGCATATGGTTTTATACAGACTTTTGGAGAAGCCTGTATTTACAAGAAAGTGAATGGGAGCTCTGTAGCATTTCTGATATTATATGTAGATGACATATTGTTGATTGGAAATGATACAAATTTCTGAATAGCATAAAAGGATACTTGAATAAGAATTTTTCAATGAAAGACCTCGGTGAAGCTGCTTATATATTGTGCATCAAGATCTATAGAGATAGATCAAGACGCTTGATTGGACTTTCACAAAGCACATACCTTGATAAAGTTTTGAAGAAGTTCAAAATGGATCAAGTAAAGAAAGGGTTCTTGCCTATGTTAGAAGGTGTGAAATTGAGTCAGACTCAATGCCTGACCACTACAGAAGATAGAGAGAAAATGAAAGTCATTCCCTATGCTTCAGCCATAGGTTCTATCATATATGCAATGCTGTGTACCAGACCTAATGTGTGCCTTGCTATTAGTTTAGCAGGGAGGTACCAAAGTAATCCAGGAGTGGATGACTGGACAACAGTCAAGAACATCCTGAAATACTTGAAAAGGACTAAGGATATGTTTCTCATTTATGGAGGTGACAAAGAGATCGCCGTAAACGGTTACGTTGATGCAAGCTTTGACATTGATCCGGATGACTCTAAGTCACAAACCGGATACGTATTTTTATTAAATGGTGGAGCTGTCAGTTGGTGCAGTTCCAAGCAGAGAGTCGTGGCGGGATCTACGTGTGAAGCGGAGTACATAGCTGCTTCGGAAGCAGCAAATGAAGGAGTCTGGATGAAGGAGTTCATATCCGATCTAGGTGTCATACCTAGTGCATCGGGTCCAATGAAAATCTTTTGTGACAATACTGGTGCAATTGCCTTGGCAAATGAATCCAGATTTCACAAGAGAACCAAGCACATCAAGAGACGCTTCAATTCCATCTGCGATCAAGTCAAGGAGGGAGACATAGAGATTTGCAAGATACATACGGTTCTGAATGTTGCAGACCCGTTGACTAAGCCTCTCTCAAGAGCAAAACATCATCAGCACCAAGACTCCATGGGTGTGAGAATCATTACAATGTAATCTAGATTATTGACTCTAGTGCAAGTGGGAGACTGAAGGAAATATGCCCTAGAGGCAATAATAAAGTTGTTATTTATATTTCCTTATATCATGATAAATGTTTATTATTCATGCTAGAATTGTATTGACCGAAAACTTGGTACATGTGTGAATATATAGACAAACAGAGTGTCACTAGTATGCCTCTACTTGACTAGCTCGTTGAATCAATGATGGTTATGATTCCTAACCATAGACAAGAGCTGTCACCTGATTAACAGGATCACATCATTAGAGAATGATGTGATTGACTTGACCCATTCATTAGCATAGCACGATGATCGTTTAGTTTGTTGCTACTACTTTCTCCATAACTTATACATGTTCCTATGACTATGAGATCATGCAACTCCCAAATACCGGAGGAACACTTAGTGTGCTCTCAAATGTCACAATGTAACTGGGTGACTATAAATATGCTCCACATGTGTCTCCGATGGTGTTTGTTGAGTTGGCGTAGATCGAGATTAGGATTTGTCACTCCGAATATCGGAGAGGTATCTCTGGGCCCTCTCGGCAATGCACATCATTATAAGCCTTGCAAGCAATGTGACTAATGAGTTAGTTGCAGGATGATGTATTATAGAACGAGTAAATAGACTTTCCGATAATGATATTCAACTAGGTATTGAGATACCGATGATCGAATCTCGGGCAAGCAACATACCGATGACAAAGGGAACAACATATGTTGTTATGTGGTTTGACCGATAAAGATCTTCAAAGAATATGTGGGAGCCAATATGAACATCCTGGTTCCGCTATTGGTTATTTACCAGAGACGTGTCTCAGTCATGTCTACATAGTTCTCGAACCCGTAGGGTCCGCACGCTTAACGTTCGGTGTCGATCGGTATTATGAGTTTATGTGTTTTGATGTACCAAAGGTAGTTTGGAGTCCCGGATATGATCACAAACATGACGAGGAGTCTCGAAATGGTTGAGACATAAAGATTGATATACTGGATGACTATATTCGGACACCGAAAGTGTTCTGGGTGATTTTGGAAAAAACCGGAGGGTTACCGGACCCACCACCCCCCCCCCCCCGGGGGGGGGGGGGAAGATTGGGCCTACATGGGACATAGTGTAGCGACCCGACCTCAGACGGTCAAGTCCCTGTGCTTTAGTGTCATCCCTGGATCAGTAATGCTGACACACACAATACTCGAAGGATTTATAATAGAGTAGCAATCACACACTTATTACATCGAATGTCCCAAAAGAGAACTTATTACAATAAATATGGCTTAAGGCCATCTAAATAAGATAACAACGGAAGACTTGGAGGATAAAGTGAGTCCATCAACTCCAACGGCATAGCTAAGTGCATGGCAAACGACCTATGGCATCTTACTCGTTGTCTGAAAAGTCTGCAACATGATATGTTGCAGCCTGAAATGGGTCAGCACATGGAATATGCTGTCAAAGTAACACAAGAGCAATGAACAGATAAAAGCTATCACTACGTGCATATATGGCTGGTGGAGGCTCTATGGTTATATTGTTTTGCAAAAAGCCAATTTTTCCCTACAACCAAGGAATTTATTTTATTTAACTATCATGGTAGTTGAAACATCATTGAGAAGGTTCCTCCAACTTAGTCCCAATTAAAGTAGTCATTAACATCCCAACAGATTAACTTTAGGGTGATCAGATCAAATCAATTATTCAAGTACAAGATACTCAAGATGTCCATAACCGGGGACACGGCTAACCATGATTAGTTTATACACTTTGCAGAGGTTTGCGCACTTTTCCACACAAGACTCGATCTCCTCTGTTGGATTTCTCGCACTACAGGGTGTTTGAGAAATGGATGACCGAGACACAGTCTTTCAGAAGCATTAACTCTTTACTCTGGGTGGACCGTTACACCTACTTTCCCCTACATCTGCTAGCCCACCACTGAAAGAGGTCACGCAACATACTCAACTATGCCAGAGCCCATAATGGCTTGTGGCTGCACATGAAAGTTTCTACCATGAATAATCTTATGACCCCTTTGAGCCTGGGTGGCGGACCGTAAGATGATCACACGGGTACTCCGGGATATCCTACGACAACACTGGATTCTCCAGGTGCCCACAAGCAATCCTTACGTTAAACCATTAATTAACAACTCACATCTGTCATGGTTACACTCAAACCCAATCCACGTCTACGAGCATAGCATAACAATATAAGCATAACATAGAAGTAACTCCCAAGGGTTTGATAGTAAAACAGGTTCTACCTCATCATCTACTTCCCAGACCCACATGTTAAGAGATCCTACTCATGAAATCTGTGAGGGATGAAACTAAGGCATAAAAAACGAGCGATAAAGGGGTATGATCAAAGTGTTACTTGCCTTGCTGATGATCTGTAAATCCTAGAGACTCGTAGTAGCACGCTTCACACTCGGGGTGTTCTATCGCAAACAAACAATAGCATACATATGCAATTAATCAAAGATGCACGGGGAAAACTCAAATAATAAGATCTAACCAAAAAGTTCAACTGAAGAACTGCGGTTTGCAAAAAGAATCAAATCAAACGGAGCAACGAAACTCATACTACGGAAGAAACAAAATCCGAATACTAATCTAGACTAAAGTCAAATTTTACAGTAACAAAATCTTGTTCAAGTTGGTTAAACGGAAAGAGGGCTTCGAGACGAAGATCTAGGCGCTTGTTTCACCTGATTTGGATAAACGAGTGAAAAGAAAAACTAGAACGAAGATTAGGGCAGAAATCGCGATCAAAAATAATCACGGAAAAACCTAGGAAAAAGAAACGAGACGAACAGGCTAATGAACAAACGTTCGCTATCTGCGGCTAACGGATGAACGGCGTTCGTTAAGTCGAACGAACGTATGTTCGCTAACTAACTATACCGAGAAAACCGAACCGATAAAAAAATAAAAAAACACATCTAGGGTTTTAAAAAACCGGGGTTTTAACCTAAAACCAAAAAAAACCCGAAACGACGAGATCCGTTGGCGGCGGCTCCGGCGGGCTTACGCAGCGGCGTGGCGAGACTGGGTGCAGCGCGGGGTAGCGAAACACGTCGCGGTGCTGTGGCTCGGTAGGCGACGGTGCGGGCAGCGGCGAGCGGCGGGAGCAGCGGGCGGCGGCGCGGGGCTGGCGTTGCGGGGTGAGGAGGCAAGGGGGGGGGCGGCTTAAAAAGGGGGGCCCGGGGCCTCGGCTTGCATGACGGGCGGCGAGGCCGACCCGGACTCCTCCTCGCCAGAGTCCGGCGTCCGCACGGGAGGGCGAGGCGGCGCGAGCAGGATGGGCCGGCTGGGCTGCGGCCCGGCGTGGTCCGAAGAAGTTTTTTTTTCAGATTTCGCCGGAAAAATCCTAATAAATAGAATAAAAATCTAAAAAAATAAAACAAATTTTCACCGTCTAAATAAAATATTTAGAACATGATGAACATTTTCTTGTCCCTAAAATGCAATTTTGAAAAAATGCATATTTTCCTAATTCAAATAAAATAACGATAAAATCCAAAATAAAATATTTATTTGATTTTAATATTTTTCCTCCAATATTTTATTTATTTTGGAGAAGTCATATTATCTCCTCTCGTATATTTTTATTATCAATTATTTTCGGAGAGAAAAATAATTAAATCCAGATGATCCTATTTTCAAAAATTGAGAAAAACTCAAATATGAAAATATCGAAATTCCCAACTCTCTCCGTGGGTCCTTGTGTTGCTTAGAATTTCGAGGATCACGAAGTAAAAATGCAATAAAATATGATATGCATGAATGACCTATGTACAACGTTCCAAATTGAAAATTTGGGATGTTACAAACCTACCCCCCTTAAGATGAATATCGTCCTCGAGTGTGACGCCCGGATAATCAAGCTACAGTAAACCTATACTAATGGTGCGACGTCACCTCGGTTACTGTTGATAAACCCGCGTTGATTCGAAACCGTTCAAATTCAAATTCAAAAATCATGTCAAATGATAAAGGTTTTCAATTATTAAAACTAAAATATTCGGGATGTGCCAAATAATGCATAGGTAATTATGGTGCAGAAACCACACTTTTATAAAAGGTTTGAATGCTCTAAAATAATTTAAGCGGTAACTAAAACATTACTTAAATGCCTTTGGTATTTTATAAAATACTAAACTAATTTAATTTGGGTTAAAACCTTTTGTGGCAGAGGGTTATTTTGAAACGTCTTTTTAGGAAATATTATCATATTATACTAACAAAAAATAATGTGGAACTAAAATTAAAACAGAAAAGAAATAGAAAAGAATGGAAAATGAAACAAAATAAAAAGAAAACCCCCAGGCCAACTGGGCCTCGGCCCAACCAGTGGCCTGTCAGGCCGGCCCACTTCCTCCCCTGGCCTATAACCCCCTGGGGGCACCGAACCCTAGCCCGATCCCCATTCTCCCCTTGCTCCTCCCCCCCCCCCACATGACCCGATCTGAATCGGGGGTGCTCACCTCGCGCCGGCCGCGCTGCCCGTCCTTCCCGCGAGCCGCCGCCGCCGACTGGATCGCCTCCTCGTCCTCCTCCTTGCCGGAACAACCCCGAGCCCGGTGTTGCTCGACCCTGACGCCGGTACCTCCCTTGAACTGCGCCCCCCTATCACCGGCGACACTGCCGCCACCTCCCCGAGCCCATTGCCTTCCCCCTGCAGCTCCCTTGTGAGGAAACCCCCCTCCTATCCTACTTTCCCTCCTCCCGTACGGCCACCGTTCGCCACTCCTTCGCGTCACGTGCGCGTGCGCTGGCACACCCCACGGCGCCCCGCGCGCTTCCCCCGCTCATGGCCCATGCCGCGCCACGCCGACTCGTGCACCCGCGCCAGCCGGCGGTGCTCTGCCTGCAACTGCTCCCCGTCGCGCCCCCTGCACTCGCCACGCCCGGCCGCACCTCGCGGCCACCGTCCCTGCACCCGCTAGCCGCATGCTCGCCGCCGCCTCCTCCCTACGCCCCTCCCCTTCTGGCCTCGGGGCTGCACGCGCCGCACTCCGGCATGTGCACTGGCGCCCGCTCACGCCCGGACGACGTACCCCAGCCCGCTCCCGCTCTACCTGGCCTCGTCCGCCGGCAGCCGCTCACGCGCCGCGACCTACAACTGTCGCTGCTGCTGTGGCACCCCGGCTCAGAGCAACCGGTTTACCCTGCATTGCTAGCCCAGAGACCATGTCTTCTGGCAACACACAACATATTGGTACAGAACACAACCGCTTTATTGATGCTAGCGGAACAGATCGAGTTCATATTACAACAGCGGTCGAGGCCAAGCGGCACACTCGGTGCGGCTGATCAATATGCACATTATTTAGTGAACATAAAGGGGCCTCGACCCAAACAACTACGTGGCAGCGGAATAATGTCATAGCGGAAGCTCCATCTCACAGGGACACCGATGTGGACATGATCTAGACTCGAACAACGCTCCTTTCCAACGGGACTTTCCTGAAATCTGGCATGACACGCCAGGTCAGTACCTCGAATGTACTTTCAAGCTCACAACAAGCATAATCATAATGACAAACAATATCATGATATTTAGCCAATTATTAATGATGCAACACTATATGTCAACATGCTGTGATCATGCTCGAACATCCCTCAGGACAACTTACCAACCGTGATCATCCTCAGATCACAACCACCACCAACGTGGTAAAACACACCACCACGTGGTAAAACACACCACCAACGTGGTAAAACACAATGACTCGTGATCCTTACGGCGATCACAACCACGACCAATATCCGGTCCCAAATTCCTCGATGGCCTTTCTGCCATCCTTGACAATGCAAAGTTTACAGCATAGTGTGCAATTTTTATTATTCATTGACTCATGGTGGGACCTACTACAAGGTGTCCTTAACCATGGAGGTGGCTATCGATAGATTATACACTCTACAGAGGTAGCACACTGGACCCACACCACGGAACCCATGGCCTCGCACTCCCATTCGGGTGGACTAGTGACATTCCGACGAAACCCCTCCATTGCCACAGCACTCTCCCGACCACACCGACCCAAATCCCCAACGGGCTGGTCCTGGGTGGCCCCGTGTCTACCAAAGACACCCGACCACCATCGTGGCCAAACTCCCACTCGGGGAAACACCCACTTGGGGAAACTCCCACTTGGGGAAATCGGTACCATAATCTCATTAACAAGCACACAAGATTATGCCTGCTTGCCGGGCCAGGGAAAAGATGACATAACCTTCCCTAGATGGAGGCACCGACCAGAGCCCGTGTCAATGGACCGAATCAAGGCCCCCCATAAAGGCAAATGTGGTTGCACTGGAAAGAACTCGATTCAGCGGCACCATGACCCAGTCAGCGGTATATTCAAGTTGAGTTATTTTCAGTTTCAACTTTAAACTAACAATGACCGGTGTCATAGCATGCCATGAAATGCAAAACAACACATGCATCATAAAATGACTGATGTCATCATAACTGTCAACAGCTCAAGTTACTTTACTAGCTCAAATGACTCATAACTTAACCAAAATATTTTTGTAACAAGTTTCATTAATTTCTCATGCAAGAAAGCAATCCCGATAATTTTTCATATGCATAGCAAAAGATTTTTCTATCAACAATCCTTACTTTCTTAATCACTAAATTAAGTTCAAACTTTCTGTAAAACAAGTAATATGATTTCACAGAATACTTTCTAACAATTTTTTACCAATTTCAGGAAGGCAAAAGTATAGCTAAAATAACTATCATGCAGAACAAAATTATTGCTAACATCATCTCAAATAAATCTTAACTTGCTTTATCCACTAAACTAGTTTCAACTATGGTGTAAATCAAGCATAACAACTATTCAACATTTAACAGAATAAAAATAACTCAATAATTATTTAAATGCATGGATTAATCATTTGAGTCAAGTTGGAAAATCACAAATATTGCAATGGCATCATAAAAATGTTGTTGTGGCTTCCTTAGTGCAGATGAGGTTCACAAACCTCCTGGTGATCCTCAAGACAAGCCTCACCTTCTAAAAATAATTTTAAACACAAAAAGAAAATATCAAGAACACTTCTGAAATTCACCAGAAATTCTAAACAACTCAGAAAAATCTCATCTTTCGTGAGTTGTTAGATTTCCTTACAAGGAACACAATGCAAAAAGAATCAATTCATTTGGACTTATGGTTAAAAAGTTATAACAGTTTGAAGTGTTCTGTAGATTCAAATGAATTTGAATAAAAGAGAAAGACTGGGGGTGACGTCGAACGCATAAAGCCCAGGGGCGCCACCACTCGTACCGCTTCGCGCGCGTACTGACTGACTGACTAGCGGGCCCCGCTAGTCAAGTGGGGGAAGAGGGAGAGAGAAACACATGCCCGTACGACGAGTGCTCTTTGGACAAAACGAGAGGGAGGGATGGCAAGAGGAGGTCGAGGCGCACCTGCCCGTACCCGTAGTGTGGCTAGAGGTAGTCGGACAGCGTCGGAATCGAGCTCGCGAGCAGAGGCAGAACGAGGAGGTCGCCGGAGTTGAAGAAGACGGCGAGCAGAGGCCGCTCCAGGGGCTCCAAGCGGGCGAGACGGCCTCACCGGAGAGGGGCGGAGGCTGCTGCGGCTACCAGAGGGGATCGCCGACGAGCTCGGGCTCAGGGGCGGCGGCCCGAGGCCTGCCCAGCCGGGCTACGGCTTCCTACTCGACCGTGGAGTGTGTGTGAGTGCTGGAGGATGCTCGGAAAGGTTGGGGAGGGGCTCTATATATAGGCGAGCGGTGAGGGTGCTTCGGGCTCCGTCGGTGGACACCTGTCCACGGCGCCCGGCGACGAGCGGCGTCAGTGAGAGGGGGAGAAGGCGACGGAGATCACGTGGCCACTGTGGGCGAACAGAGACGAGCACATGATCAAGGGGGGTGACGACAAGCACAGTGCGCCCGCACTATTGGACTGGCCGGACCTTGCCCGTTCTCGCTGCAGCGAGCTCCGGCGTCAGTGAGTGCCAGGGTGGAGTTAAGGGTGTTGAGACGATGATGGTGGCGAGTTTTGGCTAGGTTTGGCAGTCGGGGGAAGCGAGCACGCGCGAACAGAGCGCTCGGCGGCTCCCAGAGTGCGTCGACACGCATGCCTGGCATCGTGGCCATGCGTGGTCACCGCGCGAACTCTCTCCACAGGCCAGCCTTCATCCAAAATTCATGTCTGGCATGTTGTTCATGGTGGTTTTGAAGTTTACCACGGTTTGGTTTGGATCTAGGTGCAGTAGATAAAGTTCTACAAGTCTGGTAAGTTTTTGGACAGTAACTTTGTGATGTTACTGTGGTCAAATGGCTGGGAGTTTGAAGCTGTGCTTTGGAGGCTAGCTTGGAGTTACTAAGGTAAATAATCACAAGAAAGATCAGGTCAAATGGAGCAAGTAAAATGGTAGTTGCTGTAGAAACCCCCATTTCTGTCCAGAACAGAAAATATTTTCTATAGTAAAAATATTCCAAAAAGTGATGAAATATTTTTGCTCAGGGAGGTGCCCTAGGGTCCCTAGAATATTTATGAATTTTCTTAGAATTTTCTGAGCCACAAAAATTAGGGTTGCTTTGGAGCAAACAGATTTGGCTTAGGGTTTTAGAGAGAAAATGAATATTTTTCATTTAAGAAAAATATTCCAAGGATTATTTTGTGGTGGATCAGAAGTGAAATGATGGTTTGGGAGAGAAGTGAACACTTGGGTGAAAGCCAAGGATGCCCAAGTGTTTAAGTCCAAATGAAAAGATTCAAAAACTCCAAGTTTCAAAAAATTTCAAATGAAAACTCAAACAAATGAAAGAGGGCAAAAACCAGGCTGTCACAAACCTCTCCCACTTAGAATGAATCTCGTCCTCGAGATTCGGTTGCTTGGGAAAACCACTCTGGATACTGACTCTTAAGGAACTCTTCCTACTCCCAAGTGGCTTCTGCCTCGGTGTGATGCTCCCACTGAACTTTGAAAAAAATTCTGACTTTGCTGCGCGTGACCCTTTCCAATTGATCCAAAATTTTGAACGGTCTTTCTTCATAAGTTAAATCCTTTGCCAATTCTATCGCAGTCACTACAGTCTTTTTCTCAGGCAGGGATATGCATCGTCTCAATTGCGAGACATGCAATACATTGTGTATATCTGACAACTCCGGGGGTAGTTCCAGTTGGTATGCAACCATACCCACTTGAGACATAATTGGGAATGGACCAATGAATCTAGGTGCCAGCTTTCCATGAGTCTAAAATCGCTTAACGCCTTTCATAGGAGTCACTCGGAGGTACACGTGTTCTCTGGGTTCAAAACTGACCTACCGGTGCTTTGCCTCATAATAACTCTTCTGACAGGATTTGGCCAATTGCAGTCGGTATCTGATTTCCCTGACTTGTCTCTCAGCTTCCATCATGAGATCCGTTCTGAAGATATGGCTATCTCCAGCTTGAGACCAATTTAGAGGAGTGCGGCACTTACGACCATATAGAGCTTCATATGGTGACATCTTTAGACTGGTCTAGAAACTGTTGTTATATGAGAACTCGGCATATGGCCAGCAATCTTCCCATTTTGCCCCGTTGGCTAGCACACAGGCTCGCAACATATCTTCGAGTATTTGATTTACTCGCTCTGTCTGACCATCCATCTGAGGGTGATAAGCAGTACTATATTTCGGTGCTGTCCCCAAGGCTTGATGGAGACGGTACCAGAAAGCGGAGGTAAACAAAGAACCTCGGTCGGTAGTGATAGTTTGTGGTACTCCATGCAGACTGGCGATTCTGGATACATACAGTTATGCAAGTTCATTTGCTCTGTACCTGGTGCTGATCGGGATGAAGTGAGCAACCTTGGTGAGGGTGTCCACTATAACCCAGATTGCGTCTTTGCCCCGCTGAGTCCTAGGTAATCCGGTGATGAAATCCATGCAAACATCATCCCATTTCCATTGTGAAACTGGCAGTGGTTGGAGAAGTCCAGCTGGCTTCTGATGACCTGCTTTCACATTGTTGCATATGTCGCAACAGGCTACAAAATAGGCAATGTCTTTCTTCATCGCATCCCACCAGAATATTTGTTTAAGGTCCTCATACATTTTCGTACCTCCCGGATGAATGGAATATGAGGATTCGTGTGCTTTTGACAAGATTTACTTTTTCAAGTCCGGTTGATCTGGTACACAAATTCGTCCACGGAATCGAAGGGTACCGAATTTGTCCTTGAAGAAATCTGGGAGCTGCCTTGCATGTTATTGTAGCTCGGCGTCATCTGGCTGGGCCTTGCAGATTTACACCTCAAGTGTGGGGGTAACTTCCAAAATATTAGTGAGGCCAGCGTCCACTATGACCAAGTTGAGCTGAGCAATCTCCTCTTGAAGTTCGGTAGGCAATGATGTTAACACGACATTTAAGCTGACGGGCTTTCGACTGAGCGCATCGGCAATGACGTTGGCCTTGCCTAGATGGTAATTTATTCCAAGGTCATAATCCTTGACCAACTCTAACCATCTTCGCTGACGGAGATTTAAATCTGGCTGAGTGAAGATGTACTTGAGGCTTTTGTGGTCGGTAAAAATTTGGCACCTTTTTCCAATGAGATAGTGTCTCCAAATTTTTAATCCATGAACCACTCCAGCCAATTCCAAATCATGAGTAGGATAATTTCCCTCATGTGGTCGTAGCTGGCGTGATGCATATGCCACTACCTTGCCGTCTTGCATCAGCACGCAACCAATACCTTGTCTGGAGGCATCGCAGTACACATCAAAGCTACGATAAATGTCTGGAAGAGTCAATACCAGTGCGGTTGTCAGTCGTGTCTTTAGCACATTAAAACT
This sequence comes from Triticum aestivum, assembly GCF_018294505.1. Taxonomy (NCBI): domain Eukaryota; kingdom Viridiplantae; phylum Streptophyta; class Magnoliopsida; order Poales; family Poaceae; genus Triticum; species Triticum aestivum. The sequence continues at coordinate 186,693,380 of NC_057800.1, forward strand.
CTTCTCACAGTCCTTTGTCCACTCAAACTTTGTATCCTTTTTGAGCAGTTCCGTCATAGGTGTAGCAATTTTGGAAAACCCTTCAATGAAACGATGATAGTACCCAGCTAATTTGAGGAAACTCCGGATCTATGTTACAGTCGTGGGCAGTGCCCAATCGAGCACATCTTTTACTTTGCTCGGGTCCTCAGCTATACCTTCGGCGGATAGTACATGTCCAAGAAACCCGACTTGCTTCAGCCAAAATTCGCACTTACTGAACTTGGTGTATAACTGATGGTTGCGGAGTCGTTGTAGCACTGCTCGGAGGTGATCCTTATGCTCCTCTTCACTCTTGGAGGAAATGAGGATGTCGTCGATAAAGACCACCACGAATTTGTCGAGGAAGTCCATGAATACTTTGTTCATCATATGCATGAAGAAGGCAGGGGCATTGGTGAGTCCAAAGGACATCCCAACATATTCATAAAGACCGTATCGTGTAGTGAATGCGGTCTTAGGAATATTTTCCTTTTTAATCTTGAGCTGATGATATCCGATCCGTAAATCGATTTTTCAGAATACTTTAGCCCCACTAAGCTGATCAAACAGACCATCAATCCTTGGCAGTGGGTATTTATTTTTGATGGTGACCTCATTCAGCTGACGGTAATCTATGCACATACGGAGACCGCCATCCTTTTTGCCCACGAAAATTGCAGGTGACCCCCACGGTGAAGAGCTGGGACGAATATAACCTTTCTAGAGTAATTCGTCAAGTTGTTTCTTTAGTTCCACTAATTCTGATGAGGGCATCCGGTAATACTTCTTGTATATTGGTGAAGTTCCGGGCACAAGATCTATGGCAAAATCCAGTTCCCGATCTGGTGGCATGCCTGGCAGTTCTTCCGGAAACACATCAGGGTACTCACTGACCACAAGAATAAATTCCAACTCAACCACAGCGGTGCAAAGTAGTTCTGGCTTGGGTACATGCTTGCGAGCATAGAATTTGATGAGCTGCCCATCTAGACTGGTCAAACTGACTTCTCGGGTTGCGCAGTTTATACAAACTTGATATTTGGTCAGCCAATTCATCCCCAATATAACATCCAACTGTTCAGACTCAATGATTATCAGAGATGTTGGAAAGTGGATCCCGTTCATATTGATCTCCAGATCACGGCAGACTAAATTGCTCTTGATTATAGATCCCGGGGTTTGTACCAGCATAATTTTTCCCAAAATGGTGCAAGGAAAATTGTTTTGGGCGGCAATACTCCAAGAAATAAACGAATGGGAAGCCCCAGAGTCAAATAAAATTACTGCAGGTATGTCATTAACAGAAAACATACCAATGATGACTTCTGGCTTCTCTTGGGCTTCATCGGCGGAGCTATGATTTACGTGCCCAATGAAGTTTTGCTGGGTTGGCCCTGACTCCATAAAGTTGACTTGTGGCCTGCTCAAAGCATTCACCTTGTTGTTCTTGGGGCATTGTTTGGCATAATGTTCGGGTTGCCCGCAAATGAAACAAGTATTATTGAGCTGGCGCTCCCCATGTGTTGGACTGGTTACAATATTCTTGACTTGAGTGGTGGTCCTGTTAACATTCTCCTGCCAATTTGGCATGTTTTCCACCTGAGTCGGCTGCCAGGTACGAGCCTTTTGCATAGATTGTCCATCCTTCTTTGGCTCAAACTTGCGCTTGTTGTTGTTGTTAGCAGGCCTATTATCCGATATAAGCTTGTGCTCCCGTTCAGCAATGAACGCCTTGTCCACCAGAGTTTGGAAATCGGTGAAATCAAACATACTGAGAGCACATCGAAGTTGTGGATTTAAACCTCCAAGAAATATGTCAATCTTCCTTTCTTCAGTGGCCACGTCATACAAAGAGTAATGGGACAAATGATTGAATTTTTGCAGATACTCAGCCACAGACTGATTTCCTTGGACGAGCGCGAGAAATTCACGCTGCTTGGCCTTCATAACTCCAGTAGGGATGTGATACTTGCGGAACTTATCCTTGAATTTTTCCCAGGTGACTTCCTCATCAATCAGCCACATGGCTTTTGTATTGTCCCACCATATGGCAGCTGCGCCTTCCAGGTAATGGGTCGCAAATGGGACTTTATCATTTCCTTCAGTACGGGTGATCTCAAGTTTCTTCTCCATGGTCCGCAACCAATCGTCTGCATCCAATGGGTCAACAACCTGACTGAAACAGGGTGGATTGGTCCTTTGAAAATCTGACAGCTTTGAGTGGTGAGCATTCTGATTTCCATTCTGTCCAACCATAGCTTGCACACTTCTCAATATTTCAATCAGACCATTGTTCCTTTTCTCTTCAAATATACGCAGAACTTGCTCGGTGGAGGGAGGATCAGGCGGTGGAGGTGGTGGCTGAATGTCCGGCTCGGGAGAATATCCTGCCTGTCGTGCGGAACGACGAACAGGAGTTCTCTCGCGAACGTTGCTACTGCTGCCTCCCCGCGTCATCCTATTGAGTATTTTTCCCAAGGCAACGCAATCGAGATGAGAGACATCCAAGAATAAAATTGGGGAAAAGCCAGCAACAACTCTTAGAAAATACCAAAAAGAGTGAAGAAACTACGTCGATTAAAGTCCCAACATAATTATACATAGACTCATACATGAAAATTAAACAACATGATGGGTTCCACTACTCTCATACATGAAGCATCATGACTCATACAACTACATCCGTACACCATCTAGATGACTGCGAATACTCAAAGACACTACTACTCTGCTGGTGCTGCGGTGTCCTCCCCTGAAGCGGTCTCAGATCCCGAACTGACGTGGTTAACGGAAACCTCCGGGTTAAAGGTAATGTGACGACGCTGCCTTGAGGGCTCTCCCTCAGGGGCAGGGGTAGGATGAAGCATCGGGGCTGCAGGGGTAGCAAGAAGTGAGACCCACTCGGCAGGAGCACTGAGAGGGTTCACGGCGGAGACGCCTGTGCTACTCGGGAGAGTAACCGGCAAAATAGGAGAGCTAGAACTAACTGGGACATACGGGGTAAATCCCAGTGAGGACGGAGTAGTGGTGGATCTAGTAGTGACCAAGGTAGCGGCTAAAGCAGTACAGGCACGAGTCAGCTCTCGAGCCAGCTCATGGATCATCAGATAGCTAGCAGTGATATAACGAGCAAGATGGCTAGCAACACTATCAGACTCCGGGTCAATGAGAGGAAAATGGACACGACCGTTGTCGTGCAGAGATGGGTAGTGATAGAAACCTGGGTGGTGCTGGATTTGAACTTTGGTATAGCGAAGCTCGACAAGGACCTCAAATGCGACAAACTGGACAGCCTGAGAAGCGGTGGAGGCGTAACCGCTCCGAGAAGTGCGAGTGTACGAGCCGGAATCGGAACTGGTGCGCAGAGTAACCACTGCGTGATACTCATACACTGAGTCTGCTAGACGCTCCTGGTACACACGGTAGACTGGTTCGTCTCCGTGAGGGTACAGCCGACGCCTCATGTTGTGGTGAAGGTGCGGTGACGTGTACGGCATCAGCTGCAACTGGCACGGATACGACACCGGAGCCATCTACACTCACAACCATTAGTAGGTTAGCATAACAATAATAATCAAATGACTAGAATGCAACAACCAGCTATAACTGCTACCGGCACTCAAATTTACTCGCGCCTAGCATCCAGTTAACACATCGTAGTCTAGCGTGGCCAACAGTCAGCGTGGCTCTGATACCAATTGTTGTGGCACCCCGGCTCAGAGCAACCGGTTTACCCTGCATTGCCAGCCCAGAGACCATGTCTTCTGGCAACACACAACATATTGGTACAGAAAACAACCGCTTTATTGATGCTAGAGGAACAGAGTTCATATTACAACAGCGGTCGAGGCCAAGCGGCACACTCGGGGCGGCTGACCAATATGTACATTATTTAGTGAACATAAAGGGGCCTCGACCCAAACAACTATGTGGCAGCGGAATAATGTCATAGTGGAAGCTCCATCTCACAAGGACACCGATGTGGACACGATCTAGATTCGAACAGCGCTCCTTTCCAACGAGACTTTCCTGAAATCTGGCATGACATACCAGGTCAGTACATCAAATGTACTTGCAAGATCACAACAAGCATCATCATAATGACAAACAATATCATGATATTTAGCCAATTATTAATGATGCAACACTATATGTCAACATGGTGTGATCATGCTCGAACGTTCCTCAGGACAACTTACCAACCATGATCATCCTCAGATCACAACCACCACCAACGTGGTAAAACACACCACCATGTGGTAAAACACACCACCAACGTGGTAAAACACAATGACTCGTGATCCTTATGGCGATCACAACCACGACCAATATCTGGTCCCAAATTCCTCGATGGCCTTTCTGCCATCCTTGACAATGCAAAGTTTACAGCTTAGTGTGCAATTTTTATTATTCGTTGACTCATGGTGGGACCTACTACGAGGTGTCCTTAACCATGGACGAGACTATCGATAGGTTATACACTCTACAGAGGTAGCACACTGGACCCACATCACGGAACCCATGGCCTCGCACTCCCATTCGTGTGGACCAACGGCATTCTGACGAAACCCCTCCATTGCCACAACACTCTCCCAGCCACTCCGACCAAAATCCCCAACGGGCTGGTCCTGGGTGGCCCCGTGTCTACCAAAGACAACCGACCACCGTCGTGGTCAAACTCCCACTCGGGGAAACTCCCACTTGGGGAAGTCGGTACCATAATCTCATTAACGAGCACACAAGATTATGCCTGCTTCCCGGGCTAGGGCAAACACGACATAACCTTCCCTAGATGGAGGCACCGACCAGAGGCCGTGTCAATGGACCGAATCAAGCCCCCCCATAAAAGCAAATGTGGTTGCACTCGTAAGAACTCGATTCAGCGGCACCATGACCCAGTAAACGGTGTACTCAAGTTGAGTTATTTTTAGTTTTAACTTTAAACTAACAATGACCAGTGTCATAGCATGCCATCAAATGCAAAACAACACATGCATCATAAAAAGACTGATGTCATCATAACCGTCAACAGCTCGCGTTACTTTACTAGCTCAAATGACTCATAACTTAACCAAAATATTTTTGTAACAAGTTTCATTAATTTCTCATGCAAGAAAGCAATCCCGATAACTTTTTCATATGCGTAGCAAAAGATTTTTCTATCAACAATCCTTACTTTCTTTATCACTAAATTAAGTTCAAACATTCTATAAAACAAGTAATATGATTTAACAGAATATTTAACAGAATACTTTCTAATAAATTTTTACCAATTTTAGGAAGGCAAAAGTATAGCTAAACTAACTATCATGCATAACAAAATTATTCCTAACATCACCTCAAATAAATCTTAACTTGCTTTATCCACTAAACTAGTTTCAACTATTCTGTAAATCAAGCATAATAACTATTCAACATTTAACAGAATACAAATAACCCAATAATTATTTAAATGCATGGATTAATCATTTCAGTCAAGTGGCAAAATCACAAATATTGCAATGGCATCATAAAAAAATTGTTGTGGCTTGCCTTAGTGCAGATGAGGTTCACAAGCCTCCTGGTGATCCTCAAGACAAGCCTCACCTTCTGAAAATAATTTTAAACACAAAAAAATATCAAGAACACTTCTGAAATTCACCATAAATTCTAAACAGCTCAGAAAAATCTCATCTTTGGTGAGTTGTTAGATTTCCTTACAAGGAACACAATGCAAAGAGAATCAATTCATTCGGACTTATGGTTAAAAAGTTATAACAGTTTGAAGTGTTCTATAAATTCAAATGAATTTGAATAAAAGAGAAAGACTGGGGGGTGACGTAGAAGGCGTAAAGCCCAGGGGCGCCACCACTCATACCGCTTCGTGCGCGTACTGAGTGACTGACTAGCGGGCCCTGCTAGTCAGGTGGGGGAAGAGCGAGAGAGAAACAGAAATGGCCGCGGCTTCGCCGGAGCTCTCGCCGGCGACGAGGGCTCTTTGGCCAAAACGAGAGGGAGGGATGGCAAGAGGAGGTCGAGGCGCACCTGCCCGTACCCGTAGCGTGGCTAGGGGTGGTCGGACAGCGTCAGAATCGAGCTCGCGAGCGGACGCAGAACGAGGAGGTCGCCGGAGTTGGAGAAGACGGCGAGCAGAGGCCGCTCCAGGGGCTCCAAGCGGGCGAGACGGCCTCACCGGAGAGGGGCGGAGGCCCTGGAGGGGTCGCCCAGGCCTGGGAGGGGCTGGGGCTGCCGCGGCTACCAGAGGGGATCGCCGGCGAGCTCGAGCTCGGGGGCGGCGGCGCGAGGCCTGCCCGGCTGGGCTACGGCTTCTTACTTGACCGTGGAGTGTGTGTGAGTGCTGGAGGATGCTTGGAAAGGTTGGGGAGGGGCTCTATATATAGGCGAGCGACGAGGGTGCTTCGGGCTCCGCCGGTGGACACCTGTCCACGGCGCCCGGCGACGAGCGGCATCAGTGAGAGGGGGAGAAGGTGACGGAGATCATGCGGCCACTGTGGGCGAATGGAGACGAGCACAGGATCAAGGGGGGTGACGACGAGCACAGTGCGTACGCACTTTTGGGCTGGCCGGACCTTGCCCGTGCTCGCTGCGGCGAGCTCCGGCGTCGGCGAGTGCCAGGGTGGAGTTAAGGGTGTCGAGACGATGATGGTGGCGAGTTTTGGCTAGGTTTGGCAGTCGGGGGAAGCGAGCACGCGCGAATAGAGTGCTCGGCGTCTCCCAGAGCGCGTCGACACGCATGCCTGGCATCATGGCCACGCGTGGTCTCCGCGTGAACTCTCTCCACAGGCCAACCTTCGTCCAAAATTCATGTCTGGCATGTTGTTCGTGGTGGTTTTGAAGTTTACCACGGTTTGGTTTGGATCCAGGTGCAGTAGAGAAAGGTTTACAAGTTTGGTAAGTTTCTGGACAGTAACCTTTTGATGTTACTGTGGTCAAATGGCTGGGAGTTTGAAGTTGTGCTTTGGAGGCTAGCTTGGAGTTACTAAGATAAATAAGCAAAATAAAGATCAGGTCAAATGGAGCAAGTAAAATGGTAGTTGCTGTAGAAACCCCCATTTCTGTCCAGAACAGAAAAGATTTTCTGTAGCAAAAATATTCCAAAAAGTGATGAAATTTTTTTGCTCAGGGAGGTGCCCTAGGGTCCCTAGAATATTTGTGAATTTTCTTAGAATTTTCTAAGCCATAAAAGTTAGGATGCCCAAGTGTTTAAGTCCAAATGAAAAGATTCAAAAACTCCAAGTTTCAAAAAAATTCAAATGAAAACTCAAACAAATGAAAGAGGGCAAAAACCAGGCTGTCATAGCTTCCCTCCACTGCACACACCGGCCCATCCCGCTCGCCCCATGCCATCCCTTGCTGCGCGCATGGCTGCCCCACTATTGCTCTGCCGCCGCGTCCCAGTTCCCCTGCTGCTGCCCTCTGCGCCTCACTGCACATGCGCCCGTGCGTGCCTCCCCACATGCACGCCCGCTGCACTTCGTGGCCTCGCTGCTGCCCAGCATCGCCGACCTGCCGCCCTTCGTCGGTGCCGTCCACGGCCGGCTCGTCGTGGCCACGCTCCGGCAGGCCACTCACCGATGCCCCGATTTTGCTCGTCCGGGCATGGTACCCACCAGCGCCCGCACGCTAACGGGGCTCCGCCTGTTGCCCTTTTGCCCGCTAGCCCCCCTGCGGCCTATGACAGAGGGGCCCGGCCCCAGAACGTTTAAAGAAAAAAAGTATTAAAAAGTAAATTATTAATTATTAATTACAATAATTAATTAATTAAGTTAAATAATCATATTTAGATTAATCTAATCAGTAATTAACCTAATCAATTAACTAAACTAAGTAAACCTGATTAGTTAGTCTCAGACTATGACAGGTGGGTCCCACTGGACCCACCGGTCAGGTTTGACTCTGGTCAGCGGACCGTTGACCGCTGACGTCACCTCTACGTCATGTTGACGTCACGAGGCACTGTTCTCGATAATGCTGATTTAAAATAATTAAATAAATCCTAAAAATGAATTAAATCTTTTAAAATCAATATAGAATAAACCGTAGCTCGGATGGAAAAACTTTGTACATGAAAGTTGCTCAGAACGACGAGACGAATCCGGTTACGTAGCCCATTCGTCCTCTACACATCCCTAGCATAGCAAACATGCAAATATCCCCCTCCAGTACATCTGTCTGAAAACGCGAAACACCAGGGATACTTTCCAGGATGTTTCCCCCCTTCGTCGGTATGACCTCCTACCATGTTAGGGCACACCTAGCACCGCTCATTGTCAGGTCTTGCACTGTCATGCTTATGTTTGCACTATATTTATTGATTCTTCCACCTCTTCTCTCCGGTAGACTACGAGACCGACGCTGCTGCTACCCCGTTCGACTACGAAGTTGACGACCCCTCCTTCTTGCCAGAGCAACCAGGCAAGCTCCCCCCTTGAGATCACCATATATCGCCTACTCTTCCCTCTACTGCTTGCATTAGAGTAGTGTAGCATGTTACTGCTTTCCGTTAATCCTATTCTGATGCATAGCATGTCATTGTTGCTACACTGTTGATACTTTAGCTGCAATCCTAAATGCTTAGTGTAGGATGCTAGTTTATCATCAGTGGCCCTACATTCTTGTCTGTCTGTCGTGCTATACTATCGGGCCGTGATCACTAGGGTGTTGATCACGGGTATATACTATACCTACTACACATGATATATGTTGTGACTAAAGTAGGGTCGGCTTGTTGAGTACCCGCGGTTGATTCATGAATTGGGGGCTGGAAGGACATACTTTCCCGACAGCCCTCTGTGTGGATCTTTGTGGTGGAGCGACAGGGCAGGTTGAGACCACCCAAGTGAGAGGTGGGTCTGGCCCTGGTCGGCGTTCGCGGTTACTTCGAGATAACATGCTTAACGAGATCTTGGTATTTGATCTGAGTCTGGCCACTGGCCTATACGCACTAACCAACTACGCGGGAACAGTTATGGGCACTCGACATCGTGGTATCAGCCGAAGCCTTCGTGACATCAGCGACTGAGCGACGCGCGCCGGTTTGGACCGCGTAACGCAACTTCCTTTGTAATGGAGGTTGCTAGGTCTGCTCTCCGGCCGCCCACGCAACGTGTAGGTGTGCAATGGGCGATGGGCCCAGGCCCCTGCGTCATAGGATTTAGACTGGCGTGCTGACCTCTCTGTTGTGCCTAGGTAGGGCTGCGACGTGTTGATCTTCCAAGGCCAGGCATGACACAGGAAAGTGTGTCCGGACAAAGGGGATCGAGCGTGTTGGGAAATGTGGTGCACCCCTGCAGGGAAGTTAATCTATTCGAATAGCTGTGATCTTCGGGAACAGGACGACTTGGAGTTGTACCTTGATCATATGACAACTAGAACCGGTTACTTAATAAAACACACTCTTCCAAGTGCCAGATATAACCGGTGATCTCTCTCTCACACAGGGCGATGACGGGAGGATCATCGGTTAGGATTATGCTATGCGATGTTACTTGGTGAACTTACCATCTACTCTCTTCTTCTGCTGCAAGATGGAGGTTACCAGAAGTTAAGTCTTCGATAGGACTAGCTATCCCCCTCTTATTCTGGCATCCTGTAGTTCAGTCCACATATGTTACCCCTTTTCCATTTGATACCAATGCATACATATGTAGTGTAGCTCCTTGCTTGCGAGTACTTTGGATGAGTACTCACGGTTGCTTTGCTCCCCCTTTTCCCCTTTCTTATACTCGATTTCTGCGACTAGACATTGGAGTCTAAGAGCCAGACGCCACTGTCGATGAAGACTACTACTACTCGGGAGGTGCCTACTACTACGTGCAGCCCACTGACGACGACCAAGAGTAGTTTAGGAGGATCCCACGCAGGAGGCCTACGCCTCTTTCTATCTATATCCCAGTTTGTCCTAGCCTTCTTAAGGCAAACTTGTTTAACTTATGTTTGTACTCAAATATTGTTGCTTCTGCTGACTCGTCTATGATCGAGCTCTTGTATTCGAGCCCTCGAGGCCCCTGGCTTGTAATATGATGCTGGTATGACTTATTTTATTTGTAGAGTTGTGTTGTGATATCTTCCCGTGAGTCCTTGATCTTGATCGTACACGTTTGCGTGTATGATTAGTGTATGATTGAATTGGGGGCGTCACAAGTTGGTATCAGAGCCAACTTCCTGTAGGAATCCCCCTTCCACACTCCTTGGCCGAAGTCGAGTCTAGACATTACAAAACTTTTTACTAGCATGGCTGTGTGTCTTACGGGCCCACGTCGCCATTTGGGTGGTATTAGGATCTTTTACTCCTGTATCCTTACTCTGGGACTCTAAACTCTCTTCTATTTGGTTTAAAATATTTTGCTAACTCTAACTCTAGGTTCTCGTAATTACTTCCTTTCGGAGACCCCTTATCACAGATGATCACTACTGCACCACAAGATTTTGAAGATACTCTTCGATCATTCCCGAGACCCTTGTGCCCTCTGCCTTTGCAATTCCATTCCACCATCAACCCCTATAGATAACTACTTGCACTTGCCATTCTTACCTTAGTCCCCAGTTGCTCTTGTTATTACAAGATACCCCAAAATACTCGTTGTTGTTCCGAGAATCCTTATGCCTACTGCCTTGTAGTTCCATTGTCACCTGATTACACCTACAAATTAATCTTCACACACACTGAGGATTTTTTTCTCCCCAGTTGTTCATGTGTTTCACCAAAGTCTTTGAAATACTATTTGATCTTCCGAAAATTCTTAGCAGCTTATTGCTCTTGAAATTCTTTCTTGCTTGCATTATGGTTAATCCCATAAGTATAGTAATCTTATTGGCATCCTTTGACACTATCATTTTGAGTCTGTTGATTCTATATGTGTGCGAATGCATGCAATCATCAGTTGATCCTTATAAATTATCTTTCCGTCTTAGCCGTCTCTCGGACATGAGCTGGTTCTCGGCCAATCAGATTGCCATTGATTGTACCATTAAGTCTATTCAACTGATCCATCCTTGATCAGAGCGTTTGCTCCTGATCCCTTGATTTGAAAATGATAATTCCTTTGTTATTTAAAACGTTGAATTATTCAGATGTTGTATAAACCGATGCATTTGCATTCTTTCTTCCTCTGATTGGGTATCGATACTCACATCAGCTCCATTATGGATCGCCATATCCACTGTTGGATTATTATCCAACGGTGTCCTTCATAATTAATCACCTTGTGAGTTCTTTCTCCGATACATAATTCCTTTGGTAAATTGTATCCTCTCCTTTTTTCAACCATGCTCTATTTTCGAGCTTGTGTTAGTTACTCTTGAAGCTTGTGGTATATGTTTCTAAGATACCCCGATGGGTTGAACCTATGCCTTCCTTAATATGCGTGAACTTGAAAGTTTTCACGAGTCATACTTCTTTGGTATTTTGCCAAATAAAATTTCAACACTACAACTTCATCGAAAGTGAGCAGTGAATGAAATGTTATGCATTGAAGAAGTGGGAGTCGACCTTGAAATTTGTGTTCATGCCCATGGACAAGATGTAGATCTTATCATAGAAGCTACTCTTAAATTAATTATTCCTTTGGTATAAGTTCATCTTATATCTAGGATCTGGTCTTTTGTAATCGTGGTTCCGACCATGTTCTCCTTTAAATACCATTTCTCGTGCAAGTTTAAGCACTTTTCTTCTGCAGAGCAATACCCTAGTCCAACCTCTACTTTGATCTGTCGTCGAGTATTACCCCCTGGTATCTCGAGATTATCATGGAACTGCATAACCTCTTATGACTTCTTCTTCAAGTACTACATTCTCACTGATTCCAATTTTTCACGGGCTCTGAGTTGTTAAACACTCAGAGACACCGATAACTGAATCGAGCTTGCACCGCGGTTAAACAACTCTGGGTAACCTTCATTACTTACGAATTTGAACTCGGTCACATAAGTCCTAGCTTTCTCGGCTATATCATTATCGTGCCGATTTTAACTGTGCTACCTGGTCCTTAAGTTTGGAGCACAACTTTTGGTAAAGAGCTAAGCTTACGCCGATCTTCCCCGTCATACCAATTCGCCTTGAACAACAAGCTTGATTTCGAGTTTGTGTCGTACCTGTGGTTCCAATAACCTTTCGCTTCATCATTCCTTTGACTTGATGTCATCGCCGATCGATTACATCTTCAAGTAATCTCTCGACAAATGTGTCATGATCATCATAAACATATTGAGCTCTTTCAAGATACCCATCGAATTCATGATGAGCAATACCATCCTTGCCCCTCGATGATGTGTGTTATCATCGACAACATTCTTGCCTTCCCACAACACAAACTTGTTCATGTTATCAATGCAACTTGCTATCCAGCTTGTATGATGTTCCACCTTGAAGTATTAATGTCCTTTATGACAAGGATGTTGTGAGGATTGCTCCTCCTCTTAAGAATTCTTGGTATAGTGATGCTTCTCACCATCACCATTCTTTCTTGGTCCTCTTGTTGATTCCAACCGATGTACCAACAAGTGAACGGTGCTATTTGGATTCTGCCCTTCTAGCAACCCTATTGCTTTGAAGTTAATGGTAGGCCGTTCATTCTTAAACTATTGATTATTGAATCACCATTCTGACATTGGTCGTGCAACCCAACCCATATTTCGGGTGCACCTTTCAACCAATGTTTAATTGTGTATGTTTTCCTCGAGCATACCTCATTATATCATTTGATCTGACAAATGTTATCTCCTTGTTCTCATTATTGTGGAAATCCATCTTTTTGGAAATCTTAATGAATGGTCGCTAGGTCCATCAGCCACCTCCTCATCCTCTCCTTGGATTACTGATGAACTCTTGTTTTGGAACTCGCTTCCATAGTTCATTTCTCGAGAATCTTGCGATGTCTTCTCATCAATTTGTGTCGCACCTTTTTATTCTTAGGCATCCTGAGTCTGAGGCATCCTGATCCCAATCAGATCTGAATCTCGGTCAGATATGATGGTTGGAACATATATCCAAAAATTATAACATTGGTCTTTATATGACCCAGTAAAGGTGATGTCATGCCTAGCACACCTGGCCGGAGGACCTATTGTTATAGATTCCTTTTAACAAGGTTAGCCATTCTTCCATGAGGAAATCGTAAGACTTATTCTACAAGTTATTCCTGATGGATCCTTTGTGTATCCAAGGTCCCTTTGCTTGAAGACCCTGTCAATGCTATCTCGAAGCCTGTCAGTGGTACTCCGATCTTCAATAAGAAAATTTGGAGCCCAATGCTAAATGTTTTCTTGCTCAATTATCCAAACACCGTTGTATGGGTAATGTCGTGAAATTTATCTCCCCTTACCTAAAGAGTTTTCTACATTATATCCTGTCACGGATATCATGCTCTGCTTGTCCTTGGGAAGGATATATCCCTAAAATATGTGTTTAAACACATTTTCCTTTCCATTGTTCTGTTTACTCTGATAATCATACTTTCCTTTCCATTGGTTTGCTTAACCCTTCTTCTGATCTATATTATATAAGCAGTAGTATTCTTCTACTTATGTAAAACACCTTGGTGTACAACCGTGTCAGTAAGACCATGTTGCTTTTGTTGATAGCATTCCGGTAACCACTGATGGACGAGAACTTTGCCTATTGGTCCGCCTCGTTCAACGAGCAGGAAAATGGTTCTCTTCGTCCCTCGCCCTTGGAACTGATGTTATTGCCGACCTAACCGATAGACTATCCTCTGACATGCCTTGCTTTCATGATCGTGTAAGACATCACCGCCCTTCCTGCTTTTAACCCACATGGTGGGCCCATAACCCACAGTTCCACAGGATCGAAACCTGACTCTCCTATACACCCCTGGTTTCCAAAGTTAATTCCTCGTGCGTGGCCTCGTACGTAATTCACGAACCACCTTCCTACATATCTATTCTGGTATCACACGCAATACTTATTCTCGTTGCCCTGAAACCCTTTCACCTTCTGAGTAGGCATCGAACGGTTTCCTGGCCGCTTGAAACTCCTTATTTGTACCTTCTTACTTTCCTCTTGAAATTTTCTAAGTTTCATTTCGACAGTTACTTTCCGCCATCTTCATTGACGTTATCTACCAGATAGCAACCTTGTAGAGGTCCGTTCTTCTGAAGTTACCCCTTATCCTTTTCGTACATGCGATGAAGATCCCGAGGGAAGGATGACGACTTCATCATGATGGCTTGAAACAGAGGAATGAAGACATGAATGTAATAGATCGGCCTCTTCAAGAAGAGCAAGCCAGAATGAGAAGACCCGCTGGCTTCATTACCAAACCTTCCCCCCTTTCACTACCTCTTAAATCTCAGGACGAGATTTCTTGTAGTGGAGGAGAATTGTGAAGCCCAGATAATCAAGCTACATTAAACCTCTGCTAATGGTGCCACATCACCTTGGTTACTGTTGATAAACCCGCGTAGATTCAAAACCGTTCCAAATTCAAATTCAAAAATCAAGTCAAACGATAAAGGTTTTCAATTATTAAAACTAAAATGTTCGGGGTGTGCAAAATAATGCATAGGTAATTATGGTGCAGAAACCACACTTTTATAAAAGGTTTGAATGCTCTAAAATGATTTAAGCGGTAACTAAAACATTACTTAAATGCCTTTGGTATTTTATAAAATACTAAACTATTTGAATTTGGGTTAAAACCTTTTGTGGCAGAGGGTTATTTTGAAACGTTATTTTAGGAACTATTATCATATTATACTAACTAAAAATAATGTGGAACTAAAATTAAAACAAAAAAGAAATATAAAAGAATGGGAAAATAAAACGAAATAAAAAGAAAACCCCCCAGGCCAACTGGGCCTCGGCCCAGCCAGTGGCCTGCCAGGCCGGCCCACTTCCTCCCCTGGCCTATAACCCCGTGGGGGCACCGAACCCTAGCCTGATCCCCATTCTACCATCGCTCCTCCCCCCCCCCCCCCCCGACGGCCGCGCCACCCGTCCTTCCCACGAGCCGGCGCCGCCGCCTGGGTCGCCTCCTCGTCCTCCTCTCTACCGAAACCGCGGGCACCTCTCCCGAACGATGCCACCCCCCATCACCGGCGACACTGCCGCCACCTCCCCGACCCATTGCCTTTCCCCTGCAGCTCCCTTGTGAGGAAAACCCCCTCCTATCCTCCTTTCCCTCCTCCCATATGGCCACTGTCCGCCACTCCTTTGCGTCGCGCGCGCGTGCGCCGGCACGCACCACGGTGCCCCGCGCGCTTCCCCCGCTCATGGCCCATGCCGCACCGCGCCGACTCGTGCACCCGCACCAGCCGGCGGTGCTCTGCCTGCTACTGCTCCCTGTCGCGCCTGCTGCACTCGCCGCGCCCGGCCGCACCTCGCTGCCACCGCCCTGCACCCGCTCACCGCGTGCTCGCCGATGCCTCCTCCCTGTGCCCCTCCCCTTATGGCCTCGAGGCTGCACGCGCCGCGCTCCAGCTTGCGCATCGGCGCCCGCTCTGCCTGGCCTCGTCCGCCGGCAGCCGCTCACGCGCCCGCGGCCCGCAACTGCCGCTGCTTCCCTCCACTGCACACGCCGGCCCGTCCCGCTCGCCCCACGCCGTCCCTTGGTCGCGCGCATGGCCGCCCCGCTGTTGCGCTGCCGCCGCGTCCCGGTTCCCCTGCTGTTGCCCTCTACGCCTCACTGCACACGCGCCCGTGCGTGCCTCCTCACACGCACGCCCGCTGCACTTCGTGGCCTCGCCGCTGCCCAGCATCGCCGACCCGCCGCCCTTCGCCAGCGCCATCCATGGCCGGCTCGTCATGGCCACGCTCCGGCGGGCCACTCGTCGGCGCCCTGATTTTGCCCGTTCGGGCGTGGTGCCCGCCAGCGCCCGCGTGCTAACGGGGCTCCGCCTGCTGCCCTTTTGCCCGATAGCCCCCCTGGGCCTATGACAGAGGGGCCCAGCCCCAGAACGTTTAAAAAAAAATTAAAAAACTAAATAAATAAATAATAATTACAATAATTACGGAATTAATTAAGTTAATTAATCATATTTAGATTAATCTAATCAGTAATTAACCTAATCATTTAAATAAACTAAGTAAACATGATTAGTTAGTCTCAGACTATGACAGGTGGGTCCCACTGGGTCCCACTGGACCCACCGGTCAGGTTTGACTCTGGTCAGCGGACCGTTGACCGCTGACGTCACCTCTACATCATGCTGACGTCACCAGGCATTGTTCTGGATAATGCTGATTTGAAATAATTAAATAAATCCTAAAAATGAATTAAATCTTTTAAAATCAATCGAAAATAAACCGTAGCTCGGATGGAAAAACTTTGTACATGAAAGTTGCTCAGAACGACGAGACGAATCCGGTTACGCAGACCGTTCGTCCACTACACATCCCTAGCATAAAAAACACGCAACTTTCCCCCTCCGGTACATCTGTCTGAAAACGCGAAACACCGGGATACTTTCCCGAATGTTTCCCCCCTTCGTCGGTATCACCTCCTACCATGTTAGGGCACACCTAGCACCGCTCATTGTGAGGTCTTGCACCGTCATGCTTATGTTTGCACTATATTTATTGTTTCTTCCCCCTCTTCTCTCTGGTAGACTATGAGACCGACGCTGCTGCTACCCCATTCGACTACGGAGTTAACGACCCCTCCTTCTTGCCAGAGCAACCAGGCAAGCCCCCCCTTGATCACCAGATATCGCCTACTCTTCCCTCTACTGCTAGCATTAGAGTAGTGTAGCATGTTACTGCTTTTCGTTAATCCTATTCTGATGTATAGTCTGTCATTGTTGCTACACTGTTGATACTTTACCTACAATCCTAAATGCTTATTATAGGATGCTAGTTTATCATCAGTGGGCCTACATTCTTGTCCGTCTGTTGTGCTATACTATCGGGCCGTGATCACAAGGGTGTTGATCACGGGTATATACTATACCTACTACACATGATATATGTTGTGACTAAAGTCGGGTCGGCTCGTTGAGTACCCGCGGTTTATTCACGAATTGGAGGCTGGAAGGACATACTTTCCTAATGGTCCTCTGTGTGGATCTTTGTGGCGGAGCGACAGGGCAGGTTGAGACCACCCAAGTGAGAGGTGGGCCTGGCCCTGGTCGTTGTTCGCGGTTACTTCAAGATAACACGCTTAACGAGATCTTGGTATTTGATCTGAGTCTGGCCACTGGCCTATACGCACTAACCAACTACGCGGGAACAGTTATGGGCACTCGACATCATGGTATCAGCCGAAGCCTTCGTGACGTCAGCGACTGAGCGGCGCGCGCCGGGTTGGACTACGTAACGCAACTTACTTTGTAATGGAGGTTGCTTGGTCTACTCTTCGGCCACCCATGCAACATGTAGGTGTGCAATGGCGATGGGCCCAGACCCCTGCGCCATAGGATTTAGACCGGCATGCTGACCTCTCTGTTTTGCCTAGGTAGGGCTGCGACGTGTTGATCTTCCGAGGCCGGGCATGACCCAGGAAAGTGTGTCTGGATAAAGGGGATCGAGCGTGTTGGGAAATGTGGTGCACCCCTGCAGGGAAGTTAATCTATTCGAATAGCCGTGATCTTCGGTAATAGGACAACTTGGAATTATACCTTGACCTTATGACAACTAGAACCGGTTACTTAATAAAACACACTCTTCCAAGTGACAGAAACAACCGGTTATCGCTCTCTCACAGGGCGACGACGGGAGGATCATCGTTTAGGATTATGCTATGCAATGTTACTTGGTGAACTTACCATCTACTCTCTTCTTCTGCTGCAAGATGGAGTTTACCAGAAGCGTAGTCTTCGATAGGACTAGTTATCCCCCTCTTATTCTGGCATTCTGCAGTTCAGTCCACATATGTTACCCCTTTCCATTTCATACCAATGCATACATATGTAGTGTAGCTCCTTTCTTGCGAGTACTTTGGATGAGTACTCACGGTTACTTTGCTCCCCCTTTTCCCCTTTCCTATACCCGATTGCTACATCCAGACGTTGGAGTCCAGGAGCCAAACGCCACTGTCGATGATGACTACTACTACTCGGGAGGTGCCTACTACCACATGCAGCCTGCTAACGACGACCAGGAGTAGTTTAGGAGGATCCCAGGCAGGAGGGCTACGCCTCTTCGACCTATATCCCAATTTGTGCTAGCCTTATTAAGGCAAACTTGTTTAACTTATGTCTGTACTCAGATATTGTTGCTTCTGCTGACTCGTCTATGATCGAGCTCTTGTATTGGAGCCCTCGAGGCCCCTGGCTTGTAATATGATGCTTGTATGACTTATTTTATTTGTAGAGTTGTGTTGTGATATCTTCCCGTGAGTCCCTAATCTTGATCGTACACGTTTGTGTGTATGATTAGTGTACGATTGAATTGGGGGCGTCACATCGAGATTCGGGTTGGGTAGAAAATAGGTGTGGGTGGTATTTCTGTAGATCATACTCTCGTTTGCAGGTGGCTTCATCCTCGGTATGGTGGCTCCACCGGACTTTGCAAAACTTAATAACCTTGTTGCGAGTAACTCGGCTGGCAAACTCGAGAATCTTTATAGGTTTTTCCTCATATGTCAGATCAGTATCCAACTAAATTACTTCCAGGGGCACCGTATCTCTCAGAGGGATGTTGGCCTTCTCTACATGACACTTCTTCAACTGGGAAACGTGAAACACATCATGAACTCCTGTCAGTCCTTCGGGTAATTCCAACTTGTAGGGAACCTCTCCCATGCATTCCAAAACACGGTACGGCCCTACAAATCTCGGGGCTAACTTTCCCTTAACTCCAAAACATATTACTCCTCGCAGGGGTGACACTCGCAGATATGCCCTATCTCAGATTTCATAGACTACCTCCTTGGGTTTTGAGTGTGCATAACTCTTGTGTCTGGACTGAGCTACCTTCAGTCTGTCTCGTATCAGCTTAACCTTCTCTTCAGACTTCATCCCACATCAACAGTGTTCGGCATCTCCTTCCATACAGGGCTTCGAACGGTGCCATCTTCAAACTGGCCTGGTAGCTGTTATTGTATGAGA
This sequence comes from Triticum aestivum, assembly GCF_018294505.1. NCBI lineage: Eukaryota > Viridiplantae > Streptophyta > Magnoliopsida > Poales > Poaceae > Triticum > Triticum aestivum. The sequence continues at coordinate 186,712,406 of NC_057800.1, forward strand.
ACTCCGCGTAGGGCAAGTTGTCGTCCCAACTAGATCCATAATCTAGCGCACAAGCTCTCAACATGTCCTCAAGAATCTGATTTACTCTCTCAGTCTGTCCATCTGTCTGCGGGTGAAATGCGGTACTGAACTCTAGCCTGGTTCCTAAAGTCTGGTGCAGCTGGTGCCAAAACTTTGAGGTAAACTGCGTTCCTCTATCTGTTACGATGGTCCTTGGAACTGCATGTAGGCATACAATCCTGGTCATATATATATTGGCCAACTTCGCGCTTGTATAGGTGGTCTTCACAGGGATAAAGTGAGCTACTTTGGTCAAGCGGTCCACTACTACCCAGATAGAATCATATCCAATCTGGTCCTGGGTAATCCGGTGATGAAATCCATGCCAAGCTTATCCCACTTCCATTCGGGTATCGGCATAGGCTGCATTAATCCTGCTAGCTTCTGATGCTCTACCTTCACTCTCTGACATACATCACATATGGCTACATACTCGGCAATATCCTTCTTCATTCCACTCCACCAGAAATGCTCCTGCAAATCCAAATACATCTTGGTGTTTTCGGGGTGTATCGAGTATGGTGAGTCATGAGCTTCCTGTAGTATCAACTTCCTGATCTCGGCATTATTGGGCACAAATATATGGTCCTCAAACCACAAGGTGTCATGCTTATCCTCACGAAAACCTTTGGCTTTGCCTTCAGCCATCTTCTCCTTTATCTTGGCAATTTCCTTGTTGTCTTTCTGAGCTTCTCGAATCTTTCCCAATAATGTCGACTGAACTTCCAATGTTGTAACATAAACTCTAGGAACAATCTCCAAATAAAGTTCCCTGAGATCTTCTGCTAACTCCTTTGGCAATCCTTTACTTAAGAAGGTATTGGCATAACTCTTCTGGCTCAAAGCGTCTGCTACGACATTGGCCTTGCCTGGCTGATAGTGTAACTTCATATCATAATCCTTGATAAGCTCCAACCATCTCCTTTGCCTGAGGTTCAACTCCTTCTTTGTGAAAATGTACTTCAAACTCTTACAATCCGTGTACACATCACAATGGTTACCAATAAGAAAATGTCTCCAGGTTTTGAGTGCATGCACGACAACTGCTAACTCCAAATCATGCGTGGCATAATTCAACTCATGCGGTCGAAGTTGTCATGAGGTATACGAAACAACCCTCCCGTCTTGCATAAGTACTGCTCCAAGTCCTAAACGGGATGCGTCACAATACACTTGGAAATCCTTACGTATATCTGGAAGAATCATCACTGGGGCCGTAGTCAAACGTTTCTTCAACTCCTGGAAACTTGCTTCACATTATTTAGTCCAATGGAACTTGGTGTCCTTCTTCAACAATGTTGTCATAGGCTTCGCAATCTTGGAAAAATTATCAATGAATCTCCGATAATATCCCACGAGTCCAAGAAAACTGCGGATCTCTCCAACTGAGGTGGGTGCCAACCACTCAGTGACTGATTGAACCTTGGTAGGACCTATTGCTATACCTTCTCCTGATATAACATGTCCAAGAAATCCAATTTCCTTCAACCAAAACTCACATTTGCTAAACTTGGCATACAAATGATGTTCCCTGAGCTTCTCAAGAACTAGACGCAAATGCTCCTTGTGTTCCTCTTCATCCTTTGAGTATACCAAGATATCGTCAATGAACACCACAGCAAACTTATCCAAGAATTCCATGAATACCTTATTCATCATACTCATGAAATAGGCAGGGGCATTAGTCAATCCAAATGACATAACCGTGTACTCATATAGCCCGTACCTCGTGGTGAAGGTTGTCTTAGGTATTTCCTTTTCTTGAATCTTCAGCTGGCGGTGTCCTAATCGCAGGTCGATCTTGTAAAAGACTTTTGCTCCTTGCAACTGGTCAAATAGATCATTGATCATCGACAGTGGGTACTTGTTCTTGATCGTCACTTCATTCAATGCCCGATAATCAACAACCATCCTCAGAGACTTATCCTCTTCTCAACCAAGAGCACTGGGGCTCCCCATGGTGATGAACTTCATCGAATGTAACCTTTCTCCAATAACTCCTTAATCTGCTTCTTAATCTCCTCCAGATCATTTGCGGGCATCCGGTAGGGTCTCTTCAATATTGGTCCGGTGCCTGGCAATAACTCTATCAAAAACTCAATATCACGGTCTGGCGGCATGCCTGGTAATTCCTCTGGAAATACATCCGGGTAATCCTTCACTACAGGCACTTCTTCCTGAACAACTCATGTGCGAGAATTTACGTGAGTACTCTTAGGACTATACCTCGATACATACTTGATCGTTTTCCCTTCTGGTGTGGTGAGTAGAATTGTCTTACTGGCTCAATCGATGTTTCCTACATACATTGATATCCAATCCATACCTTGGGATTCCAAAATTATCAAGTCTGAGGGGAAAACATGCCTGCCTATGGTCAATGGCATCTGAAAACATCCCTGACTAGCCATATACTCCGGTCCGAGTGAGCTTACTAACATGGGTGTCCTAAGTACCTTGGTGGGCAAATTATATTTATCCACGAATCCCCTTGAAATGTATGAATGCAATGCACCAGTATCAAAAAGAACTATTGCAGTAAATGACTTAACCAAAAACTTACCGATAACTGCATCTGGCTGCTCTTCAACCTCCTCCATGTTCACGTGGTTCACTTGTCCCTTGTTGAATGGGTTGGGCTTCTTCCTAGAGCTTCCATTGCCATTCCCATTCTTTGCTTCAGAACACTCGGTGGCGTAGTGTCCAGTCTTCCCGCACTTGAAACAAGTAATGTGACTTAGATCCTTCTTGGCGGGTGTTGCTGGATTAGAGCGGTTTTGATTGCTGCCTGCTCTGTTCCCATTTCCATTCCTAGGGCCGTGGTGGTTATGCGGAATTCCTCCATTATGGTTATGGCCTCCATGGTTATGGGTAAATCCTCCCGGGTTCAGGGTGAGATGGGGTTTCTGCTGAGCTCCAGAATTGTACTTCCCTTGTCCATACTTCCTCTTACGGCTCTCAATATGTTGTTGCTTCCCTTCTATCATAAGAGCCTTATCTACCAACTCCTGGTAGTTGTTGAATGTTGCCACCATCAACTGCATGCTCATCTCATCATTCAGCCCTTCCATAAACTTCTCCTGCTTCGTGGCATCGGTGGCCACATCATCTGGGGCATAGCGAGATAACTTACTAAACTCCTCTACGTACTGCGCTACAGTACGATTCCCTTGGCGTAAGTTGCTATACTCACGCTTCTTCATGCTCATAGCTCCAGTTGAGACATGGGCTGTGCGGAAAGCTTGCTGAAACTGCTCCCAAGTGACATTGGCTATGGGGAAAGTGGCTGTGTAATTCTTCCACCATGCGACTGCGGGTCCATCCAATTGGTGTGCGGCAAAACGCACCTTCTCCGCATCTGTGCAACCGGCAGTGGTTAACTCCCTTACAATCCTGCGTAGCCAGTCATCCGTAACTATGGGCTCGGTGCTACTGGAAAACATCGGTGGCTGTAACCTCAGAAAACGGGCTAAGTTGTCAACTGGTGGTGGTGGCGGAGGGTTGTTGTTGTTGTTGTTGTTGTTGTTGCCCTGATTCTGAATTAGCAACTGCATTAGTGTATTATGCTGCTGGATCAACTGAGTGAGCTCCGGTGGGAAAGCAAATCCAGGGTCACGTCTTGGAGGCATCTGATGAGTTTAGAGGGGAGAGATTAGAATAGAATGAGGTCTAGTGAGAAAGCACTACCCATATGCACATGAGACAAACACAATCATATCATATCAGTCAATCAATCAAGCAAGGGGATACAATCGATCTAACTATTGTTATAGTGCTCGTACTATTCTATATACATGGCAAACACTACTGATCACATGGTGGTCTACTAGAAATTTTGATCGGTGGAAGACTCCATGATATCCGCTCCAGCTTCGTCTTCATAGTCATCATCACTACCATCAGGGTCGGAGTCAGTGTCGTCGATGATGATGTAGTCTTCAGAATGAGTCTCCTTAGGTTTGTCGTCTTCTCCTCCTGGCGCGGGGTCTCCCATGAAAACTCCTAGCTTCCTTGTCAGGTCGTCATTCATTTCCACAAGTATCATCATTTCCTCCTCATATCCATCGCGTGTAGACTTGAGCTCCTCTTCTAGCTCTGTGATCCTGGTCATCGCCTTCTTCAAATCTATCATGCTTGTGCACATATGGTTCTCCCGGCGACGAGTGTGATGGTTTAACTCCTAGATGAATGCTGCAATGGACCTGTCCTTCCTGGTGCTGACCATCTCCCATTGCTCATCTCAGCACCCACATATCTAGTAGATAGTGTCCTTAAGCTCCTTGTGATAAACTTCACCGATGCATCCCATGGCGATGTGGGCTGCCATGCTCTTGCCTAGACTCCAGGTTGGTGCATCAAAGGAAAACTCTATGGGCTCAGTGACAGGCGTGAATGTCCTTCCTGGAACTTGAACTCGAATCAACCAACGCTCCTCTTCTGGTAGTGTGGCGGTGTAGGTCCCGGTGAAGCTTGGTATTCCGATGTTCAGGTACCTAGTGAATTCCTTCAAGTGTCATCCAAATGGGGTGTCTTCATCCGGTTGTGTAAACTTGTTCCTTGAGTCCGCCATCCTAAAGACTAGAAAATGGAGAGCAGTCAGAGATGAGTAGAGAAGAGGGATCTATGGATCATCTTAGTGGTCGTGTTCTACATTCAGCGTGTGCTCTGATACCATCTTGTAGCGACCCGACCTCAGACGGTCAAGTCTCTGTGCTTCAGTGTCATCCCTGAATTAGTAATGCTGACACACACAGTACTCGAAAGATTTATAACAAATTAGCAATCACACACTTATTACATCGAATGTCTCAAAAGATAACTTATTACAATAAATATGGCTTAAGGCCATCTAAATAAGTTAACAGCGGAAGACTTGGAAGATAAAATGAGTCCATCAACTCCAACAACATAGTTGAGTGCATGACAAACGACCTACGACATCTTACTCGTCGTTTGAGAAGTCTGCAACATGATATGTTGCAGCCCTAAACGGGTCAGCACATGGAATATGCTGACAAAGTAACACAAGAGCAATGAACAGATAAAAGCTATCACTACATGCATATATGGCTGGCAGAGGCTCTATGGTTATATTGTTTTGCGAAAAGCCAATTTTTCCTTACAACCAAGGAATATATTTTATTTAACTATCATGGTAGTTGAAACATCATTGAGAAGGTTCCTCCAACTCAATCCCAATTAAAGTAGTCATTAACATCCCAACAGATTAACTTTAGGGTGATGAGATCAAATCAATAATTCAAGTACCAGATACTCAAGATGTCCATAACCGGGGACATGACTAACCATGATTAGTTTATACACTCTGCAGAGGTTTGCACACTTTTCCCCACAAGACTCAATCTCCTTCGTTGGATTTCTCGCACTACAGGGTGTTTGAGAAACGGATGACCGAGACATAGTCTTTCAGAAGCATTAACTCTTTACTCTGGGTGGACCGTTACACCTACTTTCCCCTACATCTGCTAGCCCACCACTGAAAGAGGTCACGCAATATACTCAACTATGCCAGAGCCCAAATGGCTTGCGGTTGCACATGAAAGTTTCTACCATGAATAATCTTATGATCCCTTTGAGGTTGGGTGGCGGACCGTAGGATGATCACACGGGTACTCCGGGATATCCTAGGACAACACTGGATTCTCCAGGTGCCCACAAGCAATCCACCCAGATGTGTATTAAGGTTGCCACCTTAAGTTGAACCAATAATTACCAACTCACATCTATCATGGTTACACTCAAACCCAATCCACGTCTACGAGCATAGCATAGCAATATAAGCATAACGTAGAAGTAACTCCCAAGGATTTGATAATAAAACAGGTAATAGGTTCTACCTCATCATCTACTTCCCAGACCCACATGTTAAGAGATCCTACTCATGCAATGTGTTAGGGTTGAAACTAATGCATAAAACTGGGTCATAAAGGGGTATGATTAAAGTGTTACCTGCCTTGCTGATGATCTGCAAATCCTAGAGACTCGTAGTAGCACGCTTCGCACTCCGGGTTTTCTATCGCAAAAAAACAATAGCATACATAAACAATCAAGCAAAGATGCACGGGGAAAACACAAATAAGAAGATCTAACCAGAAAGTTCAACTGAAGAACTCCGGTTTGCAAAAAGAATCAAATCAAATGGAGCAACGAAACTCAAACTACGAAAGAAACAAAATCTGAATACTAATCTGGACTAAACTCAAATTTTACAGTACCAAAATCTTGTTCAAGTTGGTTAAACGGAAAGTGGGCTTTGAGACGAAGATCTAGGCGCTTGTTTCACCTAATTCAGATAAACGGGCGAAAAGAAAAACTAGAACGAAGAATAGGGCAGAAATCGCGATCGAAAATAGTCGCGGAAAAACCCTAGAAAAAGAAACGAGATGAACAGGCTCACGAACGAACGTTCGCTGTCTGTGGCTAATGGATGAACGGCGTCCGTTAAGTCGAACGAACGAACGAACGTTCGCTGACTAACTAAACCTAGAAAATCGAACCGATAAAAAAATAAAAAAACTCATCTAGGGTTTTAAGAAAACCGGGGTTTTTACCTAAACAAAAAAACGAAACGACGAGATCCGTCGGCGGCGGCTCCGGCGGGCTTATGCGGCGGCGCGGCGAGACGGGGTGCTGCGCGGGGCGGGGGAACGCGACGCGGTGCTGCGGCTCGGCGGCGGCGCGGGCAGCGGGCGGGGCGGGGCTGGCGGCGCGGGGTGAGGAGGCGAGGGGGGCACGGCTTAAAAAGGGGGGCCCGGGGCCTCGGCTTACGCGAGGGGGCGGCGAGAACGACCCGGACTCCTCCTCGCGTGAGTCTGGCGTCCGCACGGGAGGGTGAGGCAGCGCGAGTGGGATGGGCCGGCTGGGCTGCGGCCCAGCGCGGTCCGAAGAAGTTTTTTTAAGATTTCACCGGAGAAATCCTAATAAATAGAATAAAAATCTAAAAAACCAAACCAAATTTTCACTGTCTAAATAAAATATTTAGAACATGATGAACATTTTCTTGGACCTAAAATGCAATTATGAAAAATGCATATATTTCTAATTCAAATAAAATAACGATAAAATCCAAAATAAAATATTTTTATTTGATTTTAATATTTTTCCTCTAATATTTCTTTTATTTTGGAGAAGTCATATTATCTCCTCTCGTATATTTTTATTCTGAAATATTTTCGGAGAGAAAAATAATTAAAACCAAATGACCCTATTTTCAACATTTGAGAAAACTTAAATATAAAAATATCGAAATTCCCAACTCTCTCCGTGGGTCCTTGAGTTGCTTAGAATTTCGAGGATCACGAAGCAAAAATGCAATAAAATATGATATGCATGAATGACCTATGTATAACATTCCAAATTGAAATTTTGGGATGTTACACATAGGGAAGAGGGGAGGCAACCCACAAGGGGTAGCCGCACCCCCTCCCTATAGGGAGTCCGAATTGGACTAGGGAGGGGGGGCACCCCCCCCTTCATTCTCCTCTTCCTCTCCTTTCCCTCTTTCCCCTTCTCCTCCTAGTAGGACTAGGAAAGGAGGAATCCTACTCCTACTAGGAGGAGGACCGCTCCTCCGTTGGCGCGACCCTAGGGCTGGCCGGCCTCCCCCCTTGCTCCTTTATATATGGGGGCAGGGGGCACCCTAGGACACACAAGTTGATTGCTTTTAGCCGTGTGCGGTGCTCCCCTCCACCATAATCCACCTCGGCCATCTCGTGGTAGGCGAAGCCCTATGCCGGTAGCTTCATCATCACCGTCATCACGCCATCATGCTGACGAAGCTCTCCCTCGACACTCAGCTGGATCGAGAGTTCGTGGGACGTCACCGAGCTGAACGTGTGCAGATCGCGGAGGTGCCGTACTTTCGGTACTAGGATCGGTCGGATCGTGAAGACGTACGACTACATCAACCGCGTTGTCATAACACTTTCGCTTACGAGGGTATGTGGATAACACTCTTCCCTCTCGTTGCTATGCATCACCATGATAGATCTTGCGTGTGCGCAGGATTTTTTTTTGAAATTACCGCGTTCCCCAACAATGATCATTGCCTGAATATCGTCATAATTATTTGAGGTTCTATCAATTGCCCAACAGTAATTTGTTCACCCACCATTTGCTATTTTTCTCGAGAGAAGCCACAAGTGAAACCTACGGCCCCCGGGTCTTCTTTCTCATATATTTGCCTTTGCTATCTACTTTTCTCTTGCATTTATTTTCAGATCTATTAATCCAAAAACCCAAAAATACTTTGCTGCATTTTATTTCTATTTATTTTATTTGCGATCTATCTATCAAATTACTACAAAATTATCTCACGTCCGTTTGCCTATCTTGAGGTGCCTTACCCCGAAAGGGATTGACAACCCCTTTAACACGTTGGGTTGCGAGGAGTTGTTATCTGTGTGTAGGGGTTATTTACGTTGTGTTGCTTGGTTCTCCTACTGCCGATAACCCTGGTTTCATATCTGAGGAAATACCTACCGCTGTTGTGCTGCATCATCCCTTCCTCTTTGGGGAAATACCGACGTAGCTTCAAGCGACATCAAAAGGAATTTCTGGCGCCGTTGCCAAGGAGGATCTTCAGCATATACCAGGTTCCTAATCACAAATCTCATCTCCTTGCAATTTACATTATTTGCCATTTGTCTCTCATTTTCATCTCACCCACTTAAGAAAAAATTTCCATTTTATTCGCCTCTCTTTTATGTTCGCCGTTTTCTTGTCAGATCTGTTTTTCAGTGCAATCTTGTTGTGTGGTCATCATGACTCAAGAGAACACCAAGTTATTTGATTTCTCAAATACCAACAACAATGATTTTATTGTCACTCCTCTTGCTCCTCCCGCCACTAGTGCGGAGACTTTTGATATTAATATTGCTTTGTTGAATCTTGTTATGAAGGACCAATTTTCCGGTACTCCTAATGAGGATTGCGCATCTGATCTTAATACCTTTGTGGAATTATGCGATATGCAAAAGAAAAAAGATGTGGACAATGATGTGGTCAAGATGAAATTATTTCCGTTTTCTTTGCATGATTCTGCAAAAAATTGGTTCTCTTCTTTGCCTCGCAATAGTATCGATTCTTGGAATAAATGCAAAGATGCTTTTATCATTAAGTATTTTCCGCCTGAAAAAATTATTTCCCTTAGAATCCAGTTCATGAATTTCAAGCAACTTGAACATGAGCATGTTGCACAATCTTGGGAAAGGATGAAAATGATGCTAAGGAATTGCCCAACTCATGGGTTAAATCTTTGGATGATCATACAAAAATTTTATGCGGGGTTGAATTTTGTTTCTCGTAATCTTTTAGATTCCGCCGCGGTGGTACTTTTATGGAAATTACTTTGGGTGAAGCCACCAAATTTCTTGATAATATTATGGAAAATTACTCGCAGTGGCATACCGAAAGAGCTCCTACTAGTAAAAAAGTTAATCCGGTTGAACAAATTTGTTCTTTGATTGAAAAAGTTGGTGCTCTTATGAAATTGGTTGCTAGTAAAAGTGCTCCTATTGATTTCAATGATATGCCTTTGTCTACTTTGACTGAGCAAAATAGTGTTACCATAGATGTGAATTTTATTTCTCGAAATAATTTCAATAATAATGCTTGTAGAGGTAATTTTAATCCTAGGCCTTTTCCTAGTAATTCCTCTAATAATTATGGTAATTCATATGGAAATCAATCTTATAATAATAATAGGAATACCTCCGATCTTGATAATAATATTAAAGAATTTATCAACAAACAAAAAGTTTTCAACACTTCTATAGAAGAAAAGTTGAGTAAGATTGATGATTTGTCTAGAAGTGTTGATAGAATTGCTCATGATGTGGAAAATCTCAAGGTGAAATTTTTTGTGCCTAAGGTTGATGAATTAATTAAAGCACTTTATGTTTCTATGGATGAAAGTAAGAAAACAACCGCTATGCTTAGAGCTAAAATAGAACTTCTAGAAAAAGCATTTTCTAGTGATTTCTTTCGCAAAATTGATGAAGATCTTAAAATGGTTAGTGTTTCTTCTATTGATTCCTTGTTTAGTAATATTAAGATTGATGAAAAAGGGACTGGAGAAGACTCAACTTTAGGTAGAAGGCGTCCCAATATTTCGAAGGGTGAAAATCTTGTTGAGAAAATTGATAAAAGTGGGTTTGGAGAGGTCAAAACTTTAACTAGTGATATGCCCACTCCTTTGGATTATAAAGACTTTAATTATGATAGATGCTATTTTATTGATTGTATTTGTTTTTTGCAATCCATGATAAATTCACCCCATTCTTATGAACAAAATAAGGCTTTTACTAAACATATTTTTGATGCTATGATCAAAGCTCTTGAAGAAAAATTGGAATTAGAAGTTTCAATTCCTAGAAATTTTCTTGATGAATGGGAATCTACTATCAAAGTCAAGATTAAAAATTATGAGTGTTTTTCTTTGTGTGACTTGGGTGCTAGTGTTTCTACAATTCCGAAATCTTTATGTGATGTGCTTGGTCTTACCAATCTTGAATCATGTTCTTTGAATTTGGACTTGGCGGATTCTACTATTAAAAATCCTATGGAATGAATCAATGATGTTCTAATTCTTGCAAATAGGAATTATGTTCCCATAGATTTTATTGTTCTTGATATTGATTGCAATCCATCTTGCCCAATTATTCTTGGTAGACCGTTTTTACGCACTATCGGTGCTGTGATTGATATGAAAGAAGGCAATATTAACTTCCAATTAACTTTGAGGAAAGGTATGGAACATTTTCCTAGAACAAGAATTAGGCCATCATATGAATCAATCATGAGGGCATCTTATGGATCTCGAACCAAAGATGACAAAACTTAGATCCTTGCTTTATGCCTAGCTAAGGGCGTAAAACTATAGCGCTTGTTGGGAGGCAACCCAATGAATAAAATTTATTTTTTCTTTTTTCATTATGTTCTTGAGTGTTAGCACAATTATGCTACTATTATGATTGTGTTTGTATGTCTTAATTAGTGTTTGTGCCAAGTAAAGCCTTTAGGATCTTCTTGGGTGATAGTTGTATGAACTTGCTGGAAAAAAACAGAAAGTTTTGCGCTCACGAAATTAGTTTTCATTTTTTACCAAAGAGCAATAAAACACCCATTCCAATTGCAGGTGATAAATATAAAATTTATTCAGGTCGTCCTAATTTTTCATAATGTTTGGAGTTACAGAAGTATTCAAAATAGTCAGATTGCTACAGACTGTTCTGTTTTGACAGATTATATTTTCTTTGTGTCGTGTGCTTATTTTGATGGCTCCATGGTTTTGTTTGATGAGTTTTTGCCATAGAAAAGTTGGAATACAGTAAATATAATACAAAAACAAAATATGAATTGGTTTGATACAGTACTTATAGTAGTGATTTATTATTCTTATACTAACGGATCTCACGAAGGTTTTGTTGAGTTTTGTAAGATTGAAGTTTTCAAGTTTTGGGTTATCTTACGATGGATGAATGAATAAAGGATAGAAGAGCCTAAGCCCGGGGATGCCCCGGCATCCCGAGCTATTATCCAAAAAATGAGCAATCAACTAAGCTTGGGGATGCCCCCGAGTGGCATCCCCACTTTCTTCCAACGATTACGGTATTTTACTGGAAACTATATTTTTATTCATCACATGATATGTGTTTTGCTTGGAGCGTCGTGTATGATATGAGTCTTTGCTTGCTTTATTTTTTGTTTTAAGTCATCAATCCTTTCTTGACACACCTATTTGGGAGATCCAAAATTATGTCATGACTTGTTAGAATTGCTCTCGTGGACTTGCTCTAATGCTCTCTATACCTAGATTTATTTGAGAGTTAGTAAAATTTTCAAGAAATTCTCTCTTGCTTCACCTAGATTTATTTGAGAGTTAGTAAAATTTTCAAGAAATTCTCTCTTTCTTCACTTAAATTATTTTGAGAGAAAGAAAAAAATTTATGCTCTTGATCTTCACTTATATTTGTTTGAGCTCATGAAAGCAACATAGGAAAATTAGTCACAAAGTGATGGATATCCAAGAAGGATATCATAAAAACTTTCATGAAGATCATTGGACAAAATAAACTTGATTCTTAGTAATAGTTTTGAGATATGATGATGTAATATGTGAGTAATGTTGATGAGTAATTATACTTTAGTAAGAATATTGGTGTTAAGGTTTGTGATTCCCTATGCAAGTACGAAAGTCAATAGTCATGCAATGAAAATTATATCCTACTTGTGGTGCATTATTCGGTGTTTGTTTATGCTTAATGCTTGCTTATGAGATTATCCGTTTATTGGTTGGTCGCTTCCCAATCTTTTTCTAGCCTTCACTTTGCACCAAGTATGATCTCTACTTGTGCATCCAAAATCCTTGAAACCAGTTTTGCCACATGATTCCACTATATCTACCTATATGCGGTATTCTTTTGCCGTTCTAAGAAAATTTGCATGTGCCATCTCTATTTACAAAATAAACTTCTCTTTTGTGTGTTTGTTTCGCTTGCGGAGCGGTGATGAGTGGCTAATATTTTCCATGTTGATGTGTTATTCTCATGATGAGTGTTTATTCACTTGTCATTGCACGAGAGTAAGGCAAAGGTCTTAGGTATGCCCACTCCTGAAATGCAAAAATGAATTTACTTTATGTTGTCAAATAATAAATTCCTTGGAATGTGTTGGTATGGAGGGCACCCGTGGATACGGTTAGCCATGGAAAGTGAAAGTATGGTAGAAAAAGGAATAAATTTTATTTTCTATATGGGAACCTCCTATGGCATATCTAGCATAGAAAGTGTTGGGAACTTTAAGTCATTTTCGTTGGTGGGATGGATACACCTCTCAAAATGTTTTTATCTCTAAGTTTTTCGCTTTGAGCTCTGGCACCTCTACAAATCCATACTTCCCTCTACGAAGGGCCTTTCTTTTACTTTATGCAATTTTTATTTTTGAATTTGAGTCTCCATCTTATATCATAAAAAGCGCCAACTAGGAGGCAATATGATCATACCTAAGTATTGGGTGTAGCTAATATTCGAGTGTGTTTCATGAATGGATCAATGTTTGAGCATGATGGGCTAGGGACAACTTGTTTTAGTGTTCATATTTTGAAAGACATGGTTGCTTGTTGATATGCTTGAGTATCTAAATTATTATGTCAAAACTATACTATTGCTTTGAACAATATAAAAGTCGAAATGTCCATGCTATAAAGAAAATAATATGATATGACATGATAGGCAGCATTCCACATCAAAAATTCTGTTTTTATCACTTACCTACTCTAGGACGAGTAGGAGTTAAGCTTGGGGATGCTGATACGTCTTTGTCGGTGTTCTGGGACCGGGGGTGCCCAGACTTGCCTCCCTGCGGCCCAAAGCGTGGCTCCACCAACGGCCTGGTACGGCCCATCTTCAGCAGCAACAACTCAAGACCCTCCCGAGGGGCCAAGCCTCGCGAGGAAAACGACACGAAGACCTCCCTAGGGGCACCCTCTCTAGGCTGGCTCCCAAGGAGCGGAGATATCTATTCAAGGGGCACCTCACGGGGTTCACGTGACGTGAGCCATGACGACCAAAACCAGGCGGGCGCCAGCGGGCGTAGTGTACCAGTTTCCTCTTTGGTGCTAAGGCAACAAGCGCAGGCGCGGGGTCCCAAGGCATCAGCCAAAGGTTTCCATATCGGTGCAACAAGACCAAGACCGCCAGGACGGCAGGACGGAGTTCATCGTGGAGCCCACAACAACATCACCACGAGAGCCTTTGGCAGGCAAAGACCACCTTTTGTCAGGATAGCTTGTACTAGTTGTCTCCCTTCAAACTCGGTTGTTGTGGGATCCCTTCCCGCCTAACATTTGGGATGAGGATCAAGGCCTCTATAATAGGACCTAGCCACCGGCATAGAAGGGGGATCTCGGAAGGGAGACTGATCTTGGATTGGATCCATTCCATCCTCACATCCACCAAGTCACCGAGCTCAAGAACACCTATCCTCCTGAAGCTGTTCATCCACTGTACCAGTTCATCCTTAGCCCTCGACGCAATCGACCACCACACTGGAGTAGAGTATTACACCACACGGTGGCCCTAACTAGTATAAATCTCTGTGTCTCGTGTTCTTTGGGTTCATCGAGCTAGGCCATGGAATCATTGAGCAAGCAAGCTAGGGACAGAGAGTACTTCGTGCACACCCTAGAGTTCGAACCTCACAAGGGTTTGCCGGAACCCGTAATCCGACATTTGGGCACCAGGTAGGGGGTGCGCCGAAGCCTTCTCCTCCATCGATTGACCCGCCATCACCCTGTGGTCCCGATGTCTGACGATCTCAGGACTCATGCCGACCACTGGGCTGCCTGGTCCGTCCGGGCGCCACCGTCAGCTGAAGAATATCTCAACTCTGCACTCCAGCCGGCCCGTGCACCGCCCAACACCCCCGGACGTGGGAGGCGTGGACCGAAGCCCTTCGCCCTCACGGCGCGGCACACGCTCGCTGCCATACGATCTTCAGGCTACGCTGCAGCAACTACACCACACACCCGATGGGAGCAGGCGAACATGCGAGCCGCTCATCGTGGCATGGGAGCTACTGCGGTGCAGGTTAGCGGAGAGCGGCCGCGATGTGCTACTGGAGCGTGTCACCAAACTGCTGGACGCTGCCTGCAGAGGTACGTCGCCTTTGTGCTCCTTGACCACGCCTCAGGTTGTGGCGAAAGCATGCGCGAGACCCCGGCGGGCTCGCGCACCCCCTAGGACGTTAGGGGGATCCGACAACACCAACGCAGATCCTGGCACATGCCGTCCTTCCTTGACAGCGCCACCATCAGGAGGGACAAGCGCTGGCTGTCCGCCACGAGGACATGCTGGGATCCCGCCTAGCGGCCACCTGGGCCAAATGCCACGGTTGGCGGCTCAAGGCGTGGGGCACCTGGATGACGGTCCCAGCGAGGCGAGTGCGGACACCTACGTGCCCCGCATGGTGGACTTGGAGTACCTGCCAGGAGAAGGCCCCAACCCATTCCCCAAGCCAGGATGGGTGGATGGAACGTCTGGGGTGCGGGCCTTCCATGAGCCGCCCGGAGGCTGCGCCGACCCCTTCAGCAACGACGATGATGAGGTGCAGCCAATATCTCAGGAGCAAGTTTACGCTAACCATGAGCTGCAGGAGAACCAGGTTGTGGTAGCAGTTGGAGACCCCAGGGCGGTGGCTCCATCTCCAGCGGGAGTGGTGCTCTGAGGGCCGCACGGGAGAGCCCTAGAGCCAGGCCCTCCCCCGCAACGAGTGGAACAAGACATTGCACGGAGGTAGGTCCTCTGCCGGGGGAAGCACTAGCGAGCCTTTCCCCCTCCGGCAGAGGGCCCGTGGTCGCCGAGGGCGCCTCTAGCGTCCTCCTTGCCCCTTGGCCTCGTCTTGGTTTCTGGACGCCCGAACGATGGTCGGGGGTGGCGCAGGGCGGGGCCCTCGTCTGGCGATATGAAGTAAGGCTCGCGCCTGTGAAGGTCTCCGCTCGTGACACTCTCATGTAATAATGAGTGGGGTTGTACACGCCTCGGAGTCTCCGGAGTGCCGCCCTTGGGCCTCAGGGGCTCTCGCCCACGTGCTAGTGGAAGCACCATGCTCCGTGCTGGCCGTCGACACTGTCCCCCAATGACTATGCTCACAACCAGTGAAAGCACTTAG
Organism: Triticum aestivum; assembly: GCF_018294505.1. Lineage (NCBI taxonomy): Eukaryota > Viridiplantae > Streptophyta > Magnoliopsida > Poales > Poaceae > Triticum > Triticum aestivum. The sequence continues at coordinate 186,728,156 of NC_057800.1, forward strand.
CTCCGTGCTGGTGGGAAGGCAAGAAGACTAGCTAGGTGCCGGACGCGGCCATTTGCTTTCATCTCTTTTTCTGTAGCTCGATTCGCTGCCTTTTTGAGCTGAACTTGGAGTCCTATTTTCGTTGTCAAGTATGGGAGGAGTCTTCTTTGTTTGAATGTATTTCTTGCGTTTTGGTTGTGTGCTTTATTTCGAGGACCGTGCCTGCTACCTTACCCCCTGCGAGCGCCTCGCGAGCTGGGGGATGGGTGTGGTATGCGTGCATCGAACACGTCCAGGTGAGATTGGACGGCGGCAGACCCCCCCAGGACCAAGAGCGCAATTGTTGTAGGGCCACCGCGTGCACACGTTGCCATAGTCTGTCATTCGCTCCCTGTGAGGCCCTCTTGGGCGGACCAGTAGGCTCTTCGGGAAATATGAAACCTCATGAGCCCTCGGAGGGCTCCCGTCAGAAGAAAAGCACACCCACAACCACAACACTAGCCGAAGACCCGCTTGGATTGAGGTAAGTTACAGCAGCAAGCCTGCCGAGGGGCTCGTGAGCTTACAGAAACACGTTTCAAGTCCGGCCTAAAAAATAGAACATTAATTTGCTTACACAAGGGGCTCCACCTCCAAAATGCTCTTACTCCTTGCAAGGCCATGTCCAAGTCTTTGCATGCAGGTTTAAGCAAAGGAACGCGGGCTCAATTGGACATGCCGCTCGCAGCGTCATCATGGTCACTCTCGTATGCGTTGCTAGCGCTGCCGCTGGCGTCGTCTTCACCGTCATCAACCGCGCCGTCTTCATCCACCATGACCACCATTGTGTCATCCTCGGAGGCGAACGCACTGACCAAAGCATCCACATTATCGTCCACCCAGCGCTACCTGTTGTCCCGGATGGCCCCAAGCACTGGGCCGATAGTGGCGTCAAAGTCGAGGTGGGAGTCGATGTTCTGGAGATGACTAAAGACGCGGGAGAATGCATGCCCAAGGAGGCCTCGGGTCCTTTCCTCAACAAGCTCGCGAGCCCTCGTGGCCCGTTCCTCCAAGCGCATCACGACTTCGGTAAAAAAGCGAAGATGGTTGGCATAGGGGATGAGGGGCGCGCTCTTCGCAGATGGCGCCCAGTGCCTGGTTGGCCCTCACCCTGAGGGCCTGGAGCATGGGGGCGTACTCATGCTCCAGGGTCTGCCGGCGACACGCCTCCTCCCTGTTCTGTCGAGCGAGAAGCATGGCGGCATCAACCTACTACTAAAGCGAGAGCAGATCAGCATGGCCGGAGGCCAGGTCGGCCTGGGCAGAGGTCAGGGCTGCCATGGCAGTCCTCTCGTTCTGCTCCGCCTCGTCCATCCTAGACCTGAGGATGGTGGTCCTGCCCTCAACTTCGGCCTCCATGAGCTTCAACTTCAGGCCGTACCCATTGGCAAGATCCACACGAACCTTCACCACCCTACGATCGACCTCCTCCCAGATCCCGACTTCGTGCGCGTCGACGACGTCTTCAGCCAGGGCCACCTGGTGCTCCCTTGTCTCCAACCGTTCAAGCTCGAGGCTACGCTTCAAGGCCTCCAGCAGCAGCGGCTCCTCGTGTTTCAAGATCTCTTTCTCTTCCAAAGGTGCCCCCTCATCGACGCCAAAACAGCCCTGCATGCCTCGACCAGCTGCTCAAAGGTAGCGTTCAAAGCCTGGAGCTCATGTCTGTGCTCCTCCGCGACCTCGCGGTGGCGATCAGCCTCCCTGCCTCCTCCAAGGCCCAGGCGCTGGCCTCGCGTGAGGCTGCAAGGGACGTCTCGGCCTTCACGCTGGTGTGCTCACGCTGAAGACACCCAAGGTTGATGGCCACCTTCATTTGATGCCACTCGTCCGCCAGCCGGAGGCCCTCTGTCTCAAGACGGGCATCAACATCGACAAGCTCCCCGCCCCCTAGCCAGCTCAGCGCACCCATCGCCTTGTGGAAGAGCTCGTGGCGGACAGCACCGCGCCCACATGCAAGCTCAAACCCGCGGTCGGGTCCACCCTCCGCACTAGGGATCGTTGAGGAAGCTCGAGGTGGCTTGCCTGCTCCTAGCAGGTGGCTGGAGGCCGGCGCCTTCCCCGCCGCCTTTCAGGCCTCGGCGGAGGCCCTGCGGGGCGGGGACTCAATGCTCGAAGACGAGGCCAAGGCCGAGGCCGCCCAGCTGAGGGCAATGACCAGTGGAGGGGCCCTCGGCACGCCTTCTGCACCCCATGCAGGACAACAAAGGAGGGATGACAAGAACGCAGGGTCAAGACACTTGGTGGGCATGTCCACCTCCTCGCCAGGCCCCGTGCCACGCGCGGTAGTCTGACAGGGAGTACTCAGGGCCAGCAGAGAGCTCAGAGCAGGTGGAAGTCGCTTCTCAGGAGATTCACCGCCCCAGCCGAAGGGAGCCTAAAGAGTTGCGGTCAGGAGGAGACACAACACTCAGGGAATTACGAAGATAAGGTACTCACTCATCTATGGCAATGTACTTCCTCTTCTTGAATGGTCGGTAGGCATCACCAATTGCCGGAGCTGGGAGCAGTTGGCGCCGTTGGAAGCAAGAGCAGGGGGTTGAGCATGCCGGCGTCCACGAACACCCACCACTTCCGGAACCCGCTCACAACCGGCGAGAGCTCGAAGTCAATCCCTGAGCTGGCCGTCGCCGCCACATCCTGGAAGCTCCACTACTAGGAAAAGGGCTAAAGATGAAATTGACACTAATGGCGCACCAGAGAAGTGGTGCGCCACTACTATATACTAATGGCGCACCATGTGGAGATGCGCCATTAGTGTGGAAGACACTAATGGCGCACCAGGCACACAGTGCGCCACTAGTAACAAAATGTTTTTTTCATTTTTTCAAACATACTAATGGCGCATCCGGGCATAGTGTGCCATTAGTAGTTAGAACTACTAATGGCGCACCAGCCATAGAGTGCGCCACTACTGTTTTTTTTACTTTTTTGCAAAACTACTAATGGTGCATCGTTGCATAGTGCGCCATTACTAGTTTAAACTAGTAATGGCACACTATGCCACGGTGCACCATTAGTATAAAAATTAGTTTTTTTTTTACTTTTTTGCAAAACTACTAATGGCGCATGTCTGTGTGGTGCGCCATTAGTATGTTGGGTTACTAATGGTGCATGGCTGTGTGGTGCGCCATTAGTAACCTGGGACCAGCTAGATATTTTTGGACAGCCACACCTACACACTCACTTTCCCCACTTCATTCCCCCACCTCCTTCTCTAAGCTTGTCGGCTGCCTCCTCCTCCTCACCTCATTTGCACCATAGATTCATCAAAATTAAGTGTTGAAATTACCTTTTTTTGATAGGTAAGTAAGGGGAAAGCTATCTTCATGTTGTAGATCTACTTTTTTTTCTCCCTAGCTCGCTTCAACAACGTGCACATGCACTTTTTGTGGCCTAGCTAGATCTATGTATGTTTGTGGTGTTGCATATGTTTGTGGTGTTGCATATATGTTTGTGTTTGCAGGTACCGGTATTTGAAATGCGATAGTTGCCAATATTTTGCCGGAATGTTGATTCATTTCCGTTTCGGCGAGAATTTTGGCACTATGCATTCTTTTTGGTCCTATTTTTAGGGGAAGTCATGCCAAATTTTTTCTTGGTTCTAAAATATCGTTTTGCTCTACCCGCCAGGCGACCATGGTCCGCACGATGACTGAAGGCATCGTGAATAGGTTTTTGAGCTCCACGAAGGCCATGATGCTTCAAAAGAACAAGACGGAGATAAGATGTCCGTGTCAAAGATGCAAGCTGAAGAGCCTTATTGCGGACCCGGATTCCGGGCAGGTGTGGGACCACCTACTCTTGCGTGGTTTCATGGATGGCTATCGGTGGCAAGGTGATGAAGATGACTATGAAGTCGTCCATGGGGGCCAGGCAAGAAATGAGGAAGGGCAGCAAGACAACCACCACGGCTCGGGCGGGCGAGAAGACGAAGAATCTCCAGGACATGATCACGACGGTGATGCTGTACATAGTCATCATGTAGAAGATGTCGGACATGATTATGATGAGGAAGATGCCGGAGCAGACGAAGGGCATGATCATGAAGATCAAGATGCCGGAGGAGCAGACGACGATGGACCATCGATGGGCTGGGTGCAGGACCCTCATATTCAAGAGCTGCTTCTCAAGCAGACGGATAACGCAAGAGCTGCCGCCCGAGAGAAAGCCAAGCTGGATCAACTGGAGATAGACGCGGTTACTCCATTGTATGAAGGATGCAGACCCGAGGATACCCGCCTGAAAGTAACGCTCATGGCTTTGGAGATGAAGGTAAAACACAAAATGACCGACGCATGCTTCGACGAGAACATGTCATTCTGGCACGAACGTCTTCCCAAGGGGAACAAGTGCCCGACCAGTTTCGAGGAGGCGAAGAAAGTCGTGTGTCCTCTGGATTTACCGCACGTGAAATACCATGTGTGCATGAACAATTGCATCATTTATCGGGGCGAGCACGCGGAGTCTACCATATGTCCGGTGTGCGGCGTCACTCGATACAAGAAGAGGAAGAAAGCTCCTCGAAAAGTGGTGTGGTACTTTCCGATCACTCCTCGTCTGCAGCGGTATTTCGCGGACCCTAAGGTAGCAAAGCTCCTACGTTGGCACGCGGATAGGGAGGAGAAGAAGCGAGAAGATGACGCAAATGATCCGGAGATAAATAAAAAAGACAAGATGCTGAGTCACCCTAAGGATGGGAGCCAGTGGCAAGCGTTGAACTTCGAACACCCAGAATTTGGGAAGGATCCAAGGAACATCGTGCTGGGCGCGAGCACCGATGGAGTCAATCCGTTTGGCAGCCAGAGAAGCACACATAGCACCTGGCCTGTGTTTGTGTGGATGTACAACCTTCCCCCCTGGTTGTGCATGAAGAGGAAGTACATTCACATGAGTATGCTAATTGAAGGGCCGAAACAACCAGGGAACGACATCAATCTGTATCTGGGGCTGCTGAAAGAGGAGCTAGACACGCTGTGGAAAACGCCAGCCAATACGTGGGACGCCGCAGAGAAAGAATATTTCCCTATGAGAGCCGCACTGCTCACGACGGTGCACGACTATCTCGGTTACGGATATCTCGCGGGGCAGGTGGTCCACGGATTTTCTGGATGCGTCAGGTGCATGGATGACACAATGTATCGCCAGCTAGATAGAGATCCCGGGTCTTCGAAAACCGTGTTCATGGGACATCGAAGGTGGCTTCGCGACGATGACCCGTGGAGGAAACGCAAGGATCTGTTCGATGGTGAAACCGAACTCCGAAGACGCCCGCGTACGAGGAGCGGCGAGGAAATAGACGGGCTGTTGAAAAATTGGAAAGATTGCCCACTGCCGGGAAAGAAGCAAAAGGCGCCAGAGCCGGGAAAGAAGCGAAAGGCGCCAGAGCCGCTGCTGAAGGTATGGAAAACGAGGTCTGTTTTCTGGGACTTGCCGTACTGGAAGATCCACCGTGTGCCTCACAGCCTTGATGCCATGCATATCACGAAGAACGTGTGCGAGAGTCTGCTTGGTACCCTGCTCAACATGCCAGAGAGGACCAAAGATGGGCCGAAAGCAAGGGCAGACTTGAAATCAATGGGCATCAGGCAGGAGCTTCACGCTAATGATGATGATGATGATGAGGCGAAGCAGGACACAGAAAGTCATCGCAAAGGCAAAAAGGCCAAGAAGACCGGAAATGACTACCCTCCCGCATGCTTCACTCTAAGTCAGGAGGAGATCGAGCAGTTTTTCACCTGCCTCGTAGGAGTAAAACTTCCTTACGGTTACGCGGGGAAGATAAGCAGATACCTAGACCCAGCGAAGCAGAAGTTCAGCGGGATGAAGTCTCACGACTGTCACGTGCTGATGACGCAGATACTTCCAGTTGCAATCCGTGGGATCATGGACGCGCACGTCCGTGAAACGCTATTTGGCCTATGCAACTTTTTCGACGTCATCTCTCGGAAGTCGGTTGGCGTGAGGCAACTCAGAAGGCTACAGGAAGAGATCGTGGTGATACTATGCGAGCTTGAGATGTACTTCCCGCCCGCATTCTTCGACGTTATGGTGCATCTGCTGGTCCATATCGTGGAGGATATCATCCAACTCGGGCCGACGTTCCTGCACAGCATGATGCCGTTCGAAAGGATGAATGGTGTCATCAAAGGATACGTTCGCAACATGTCACGTCCAGAGGGAAGTATAGCCAGGGGCTTTCTGACCGAAGAGTGCATCTCCTACTGCACGAATTATCTAGGCATCGAGAACCCCGTTGGTCTGCCCGTCAACAGGCACCTCGGCAGGCTCGCTGGATGGGGTCACCGTGAGGGTCGCCGCGAAATGCATGTCGACTTCGAGGGTCGACTCGCCGACTTTGAAAGAGCAAACCTAGTCGCGCTACAACACATAGACGTGGTCGATCCTTGGGTGGTAGAGCACAAAACCTTTATTGAGAAGACGTACAATGACCGAGGCCAACAGAGGACGGACGGAGATATAATCAAAGAGCACAACTCATGTTTCACGCGTTGGTTCAAGCAGAAGCTTCTGTCGTACCCTTTACATGAGGATTCTTCCGCGGAAGAACAACTCATATTCGCCTTGTCACAGGGCGCCGAGCACAACCTGATGACCTATGAGGCGTACGATATCAACGGCTACACATTCTACACCGAGGACAAGGACATGAAGAGCGATGGTTATCAGAACTCCGGGGTAACGATGGAATCCTACACCGGTAACGACAAGGACAGATACTACGGAAGGATCGAGGAGATCTGGGAGCTGAGCTACGCTGGAGAGAAGGTCCCGATGTTCCGTGTTCAGATGGGCCAAGAGCGTCCTAAAAGAAGACCGGTATTTCACCACCATGGTTATACCCGAAGCCAAATCCAAGACCGCGGGCGCAAACGTCACCGCGAAAAATGAGCCATGGGTACTGGCTTCACAAGTGGACCAATGCTTCTTCATTACCGACCCGTCAAAGCCCAGTCGTGTTGTCGTGAGGAGAGGCAAAAGGAAGATCATCGGAATGGATGGAGTAGCCAATGAGCAAGACTTTGACAAGTACGGCGACCCGAAGATCGAACATGACGACGACGATGAAGTAGCAGCATACACCACAAGAAGAAGCAGGACCACCCTACCTAAAGGACGTCCGTTCCACAGAAGAACTCCATTTGCGAAAAAGAAGGGCAAGAAGATTGTGAACAGATAGCTAGCTAAGATCGATTGTATCTAAATTGTAGCCTTCATTTCTCGGGCACTTTTTGATATCATGAATATTTTTAAATTTCATGGGCACTTTTTGAATTCATGAATATTTTTTCAAATTTGATGATATTTTTTCATATTCAATATGAAAAATATTGAATATTCATGAGGACACTCGATCTCGATCCCCCTCCCTCTCGATAGCTATCCCCCTCGCCAGATCCCCCTCGCCGCCGAGCACCCCCCGCACCCTCCCCCGCTCCACCGCACCGACGACCCCCCGCACCCTCCCCCGCTCCACCGCCGCCGACGACCCACCGCACCCTCCCCCGCTCCACCGCCGCCGACGACCCACCGCACCCTCCCCGCTCCACCGCCGCCGCCGACACCCCGCACCTTCCCCCGGCCCGCTCCACCGCCGCCGCCGACACCCGCACCCTCCCCCACTTTTTGAAGATATTTTTAAATAACAAATTTGATGATATTTTCAAATAAGAAATTTGATGATATCTTCAAATAACAAATTTGATGATATTTTCAATTAAAAATAAAAACAAATTTGATGATATTTTCAAAAAAATTTGATGATATTTGATGATATCTTCTGTTCTAGTCCTCATGAAAATAACAAATTTGATAAAAAACAAATTATTGGATGCAACAAGAAATAATGAAAAAAATGTTACTAATGGCGCACCAGAGGAGGGTGCGCCATTGCTGTCAGGAAAAAAAGTTACTAATGGCGCACCAGAGGAGGGTGCACCATTGCTATAAAAAAACTACTAATGGCGCACCACAGGGTGGTGCGCCATTGCTATAGTGTCTAGCTGGATACCCCTTCGCCGATCCCCCCTTCCCTCTCCCTCGCTAGATCCCCCTTACCTCCCCCGCCGCGCCCGCTCCGATGACCCCCGGCCCGCTCCAACGACCCCGCGCCCGCTCCACACCCGCTCCGGCTCCCCCGCGCCCGCTCCGACGACCCCCGCGCCCGCTCCACACCCTAGCACCTCCCCACTTCCCCTCCCCTCGCGCTGCTTCACCCGACTAGGTCGTCCCCGTCGACACCGCATCGTCCCTGTGACCACCGTTGTCCCCGCACCCCACAAAGGAGTCCAGGAGCTCTGCAGTGTTCTTCTACGTCATCTACGGCCAGCCGTTCGAGCTCGACGACTCTGCATCGTGCAGATCAAGGTCTTCTTCCACCTCCGGCCACCGCGGCCTCACCGTCGATCCGCGTCACCTTGTCAACCCCGGCCCCGCACGAGCTCGCCATCGTCTTCCTCTCGGTGAGCTGCACTAGTTCCCCTTCCCCCCCCCTTCGATTTCGTCATTGTAGACTGTCGCACCACCGCGCCCCAGCTCCTGGTTGCCGCCCCCCGTGGCCGTGCTCCCCTCGGCCCCTGGCCACGCCCTGGCCCCGCCCAGGCGGCTCACCGCACCCTAGCACCGCCCGTGCGGTGCGTGCGTGGGTGTGCGTCCATTCGTTCCATTGGGATTGATTGGTGTGTCAAGTGCTATCTAGTTTGTTCTGTGTTCGGGCTGCGATGTGGAAGATGAGATTTAATTTGGCTGAACAGACGAACATCAAGTTGGGAGGCAACAGATTTGTACACATCAATTTTATCAGATTAGTTAGTTCCACATTTTCTGAGGTTTAGGTACTTGCGATTTTCCTATCCTGAACCCGAGGGCACAGGGAAATCATGAATGGTTGTATTCTTTTTCCGAGCGAGCTGGTACTGTACTATTGGTAATATTTTGCAGTACTCCTGTAATTTTTATATTCAGGGTTGGCTTTGTTTCCCCAAAGCTGTTACGTTACCATGTTATCATTATTAGTTGGTTGCTGCCTTTCGGTTCTTTTGGTTACAGACAGGTAGATTTTGTGGTACGAGTGGTTGTAAAGTCTCTCTCTCGGTAGTTGGCAGTTGGCACATACTCGGCTCAGTGTGAGTAGCTTGCTCACTCCACTGAATCTGATGAAACAAAGGGGAGCTTAGGCTTACAAAGATGGTAAAGTTAGTATTCCACTATGCAATGCAAGGATCCGATGCATTCGTTGTTGCACCTGTTAATGTCCTGATGCAGTGATGCACATGCTACTGATAAAAGCAATTGGGCCGCTAGTGAAATGGAGCACTCCCAATCAAATTTCTACTATTGGTCTCCTATAAAATTATGAATCATGCAATATACCTTGTTACTAAGTGCATAATCAAGTGCCCTTTAGTTATTTACTATTTCAGAATGTCTTAAGCTGACACCTACTCTCAGCATATGACTCTAGCAGCTACTTGTTGTACCTATTTTGTTTCATACAGTACTGAATTTGTATGCCTATGCTTGATAATTTTGTTTCATATAGCTTTCTAGCTCCTTAGGGGGGTTGTTCCTCTTTACAGGTGTGTTAAACAGGGTTTTATGTGGTCATATGGAGTTTATTAGGTAGAGAAAGTACCTTGTGATTTTTCTAATTTTGGACATATATCAAGTCTCACCAAGACATCTTCATTACAACACTCAGCTTATCCAAGACATCTTCATTACATTCTAGACAGGATAGAAGCCTACTTTGTTTAGAAACAGAGTCAGAATTTGAAAAGGAAAACCCTTAAGCCAAACATACAACAAGCATTGACAACATAAGTGGAGACACTAATTTTCTCTGACTTGTGGAGGCTCTAATCCTCAGGGATCATGGCTAAAATAATTTTCCATGCCTGATTAGTGATTATCTGAATTAGTTTGTAAACTGTAGAGGTGGTTAGGCTCTGGTTAAAAATAAAAACAATAATAGAAGTTTTGTATTTTCTAAGTAAAAAACCCCACATATGCACCAGGATGTGATCTGTCAGAACCAAAGTAGACCTATCTCTGCATTAGTTGTTTTGTGCTTCAAGTGTCCCAGTCAAGGACAAACTGAGTGGTTGCAAAATAATATTATGTGGTCAATGTGGATTTACTATTTTCTGGTGATAGTTCTGAACTGGTAAATAAGTTAACATGCGTAAGTGAGACTTGGCATTTTAAAGCTTAGGGTCTTCAACTTCAACCATGAATTGGGATGATAATGTTATTTTGCCTTCTTAACAGAATGGTGTCATAATCAGAACAAAGCTGCTGCAAATGCATACCTTTTTTTACAAGTGCATCTGCACCTTCTGATCCATTTAGAGTTATCATAAATATATTTCCAAGGTTTTTTTCATTTCACTGTAGAGTCTTTGCTTCTGGACTCAATGCACATTCATCAGTCATAAGAGATAAATACTAGTAAGTCAAGGGCACCAGAATTTGATCATGCCTCTTTTGAGAAGTATGTCTATTGATTCAAAATTGATCATACTATTGATGATTTTTTGTTGGGTGACCTATTATATCTGGAATGGAAGCTCACATAAGTTGAGCTGATTTTTTTCCATATGAAAGCAGAGGACCATATGGTCTGTGGCTGGGTTTTGTCTCCGACCATTGTGTCGTGATGAATTTGCAGGTACCCCGAGAGGCCCTTGAGTTTGCCGGAATGTCGATTAACTTCCGTTCCGGCAAATTCGGGTACTCCATATGTCCTATTTTCAGCAAAGGTCATGCTGAAATTTTCCGTGAATTTTAGCATGACTTTGCTAAAAATAGGACATATGGGGTACTTGCGACTAATGCATGGGCCGGGGTATCTTAGTACTTAGTTAAGTAGGATCAACTGCCCCGCCATTCTTGCTGCATTAAACCATAGGTGGCAATAGAGCCAAGTGATTAGGCCCAACTTAGAATTCTCCTTAGCATCGATAAACCCTAGATGATAAACCCAACATAGGTGGCAATAGAGCCAAGTGATTAGTGCCAAGTGATTAGGCCCAACCTAGGGTGCCTCGGCATCGATAAACCCTAAATGATGAAAACTTAACTTGGCTTCTATAGGGTGCCTCGGTGTCGATGAGAACCTAAATGATGTACGCTTAGGCTTTTAGGGTGCCTCGGCGTCGACAAACCCTAAATGATAAAAGCTTAGCTTTTAGGATGCCTCGGTGTCGACAAACCCTAAATGATGAGACCATGATCTTGTTCCTTGACAATAACCAACTTTTTGACCAAACTTTTTTCCTATTTAGAGCGAAACATGGCCCACAACGATGAGGCCGGCGGTTCGGGCGGCAAGCAATTCTGGGAGCTGTCCCAGGAGTTGGAGGAAGAACCTCACCGCTATGAGGACGCCGCGGAAGACACCGATCCTGACTACACAACCCCTAGTGGCGTCGGGGATGACACCACTGATGATGGCGCCGCGGATGCCACCACTGATGATGGCGGCGCACGCACAGATGGAAGCCAACCGAAGAGGCAACGGAAGGACCGGCGCCCGAACATGCTCGGCACCGTCAGGGAGGAATTTACTGAAGTGAACTCCGACGGGCATCCGACGGTGCCCAAACACGTAGTCAAGGGGTACTCGGTTCAGCTCGGGTGCATTCTCCGGAGCATCGCCTCGATCAACACCGAGAACCTAAGGCATAAGGACCGAGGGAATTTGCGCAGCCTCCTCTTCATGAAGCTCACGAACGATACAAGTTCCCCGCTGAGTTCACAAACACACGCCTCTCGGGGAATAAAGTGAACGGTGCCGCCCTCACGAGGATGAGCACGACCCTGTCTACTTGGAGAAGCACGGTGAAGGCAATGATTGACAAAGGTGATAGTTATGAGAAGATCAAGGCGAAATATCCTTTGATTAGCGAAGATGACTACAAGGAGTTCAAGATCAAGTGCAAGAGCCCCGCAACCTCCGAATCAAGTCAGTGGGGGAAAGAAATGCGGTAGTTGAACATAGGGGTCCACCAACTCGGTCCCGGCGGTTACAGAGTGGCGGAGCCTATATGGGACAAGGAGGACGCGGAGCGTGTCGAGCAAGGCCTACCGCCCCGCTTCGAGAAATACCGTGACAAGCAGACCAGGAACTTTCTCAGGGCCCGGTACAAGGAGGACCCGGTAACAAAGGAGCTTACCACGGATCCGAAGACCAAGGCGCTTGAGCTTGTTCTGGTAAGGAATACACCCCCGCGTAATTAGCTCCATATGGTTGCATTCTAATTAATCCCCAATATTTCTAAATGGTTCACGTTCCTTCCGCAGGACAAAGAAAGCAGTAGCGCGGGGTCGTCTCAGAGCTCCCCTTTCGACACCCCTTTGAATAGGGCGTTGAACGTAATGAAAAACAAGGATAAGCTCAGTAAGCCAACGTCAGCTGGTCGTGTGGCCGGCAAAGGCTTGTCCACAAAATGGTCGTCATACTATACCGCTGGTGGGCGAAAGGAGAAAAAGACCAGCTCGGAAAGCCAGTCGCGCGAGGTTGAAGCACTCAAGGCGCAAGTGGCGCGGATTCCGGAGATGGTCCAAGAGCAAGTGCAACAACAACTGGGATCGACGCTCACCGGCATTATGCCTACCTTGATTCATGGGATAACGACGTGGATTGCGGGTGGCCAACAGGGGCCGCCCCCGATTCCCAGCTTCACGGCCAGCAACTCGCACAACGCGCAGGCGGCGCCATTGGTGTCTCCGGCGGCGGCGGTATTGGTGTCTACGGCGGCGGCGCCATTGGTGTCTCCGGCGGCGGCGGTATTGGTGTCTCCGACGCCGGCATTGGAGCTTAATGCACCCGGGTGTACGCCGGCCGGCACCTCGCCAGCAAGCGGCCCCTCCGTCAGTTGCACGCCCGCCGTTGGCGGTGCCTCGACATTAGCCGAGCTCGACGGCATCACGGTAACTAAGCCTCTCGGCCGAGGACTTCATCTCCTTGCCTTTGACTGGGCATCCCTGACGCCCTACATGTTTTCGCAGGGCGCCGCCGACGTTCCTTGCACTCTCCTGCACTTCGTGGGCGGCGAGTTGGTCGATGTCGCCAAGGGCAGAATCGTTCAACCGGGCAACCCCGTGTTCCACGGTAATCCGATGCCACCCACAATGTATAGGGTTGAAGTGGTTCGGGTGCTGCCAGGCTGCGACGAGCTGTTACCTCCGATTCGACCCGCTGGGGCCGACGAAGAAGATGAGATGACCCTCAGCGCCTGCGTAAGTTGGCCCCTGCTTTGGCCGAAGAGCCAGATTCGTTTGGGGGCGGGGGACACCACCCCACAGACAAGACCGCCAGTCGTGCCGGCGCCAAGCCATGGCAAGAATGCCGCAACGCTACCGGACATGCCGGACATCCCTATGGCACAGGATCCGGACATGCATATGGCACAAGATCCGGACGACGACGACAACGGTACATTTACCAACGTCGATAAGTACTTTGCCGAACATGGGTACGATGACGAGTTCTGCGGGCCTCCTTCTCAAGAACCCAACCAAGACGACCGTGATCTAGCTGGTACGTCGGAGAAACCCAGTTGCAACAGGCGTCGTCTGGCGTTCAGTTCTCAGGAGACGCCTCCAGCTGCCGCCTTCACCGAGCCTCAGATAGCTGAGGTGCGAAATATTATCAGCCCCAACACGCTCAAGAAGGCGGTCTTTGAGCAGAACTCGGTCCCATTACAACAGATCAAGAAGAAGAGCTGGAAACGGCAGACTAAAAAGGGCGCCGGTGCGAGCCAGCCGGCACCGAGTACGATCCGTGCTCAGGACGGGCCACCTTCACCTAAGGATATCTCGAGGAGGGTGCATGTGGCGGGTAGGGCGATGCTACCGACAAATATGCTCAATGCTGCAACCGGTGCTATGCGGAGTCTGCACGACAGTGTTCTTTCTTTGGAGAAGCGGCGTCTAAGAGAGAATGATGTGGCATACCCGGTTTTCGTGGCCAAGGTGCCAGAGGGCAAGGGCTTTGTGGATGGCGACATCGGGGGTACGATCGTCCTGCGGTTTGATGACATCTTTGCTATGTTTAACCTTCATCCGCTGCACTACACCTTCGTTCGGCTGTTTTCGCTGAGTATGGAGATGCGGATCATTAGAGACAAGACCCCGGACATCGTGATCGTCGACCCCTTCTACATGCGTGCCAAGCTCTTGAGCAGCGCTGGGGACCGCCAAGTCGCGAGTTCACACCTCGAAGACGTCATTCTGGCAAACCCAGATAAGGATAACTTCCTTGTGGCTTACTTTCCCGAGTAAGTCATCCCTTAACCGCCCCGTAACATATGATTTCTTAGATTTCGATCGTTCTTTTTTTTCTAACATTCCGTGTTCTGTGCAGTGACACACATTGCACACTCATCCTCTTAAGCCCGAAATATTCCATGGCCACGTATTTCGACCCGAACCGTAACTCCAAGATAGACTACACAAATATCAAGAAAGTTCTTGATGATGTTCTCCCCGGCTACGCCAAATCTGGAGGCACCTTCACCAGGGCAGTTCGTAAGTACGGCAAGCACGTGTTCGCCCACAATACGACGTTCTGCTGCGTCAAGCAGCCGCCTGGCGGTCAGAAGGATGCCTACTACGCCCTCCATCACATGCGGGCGATCGTAAGGGACCATCATCACCTTCTGCTACCAAATAATCTCAAAGATTGGGCCGCGAGCTTGTCGGCAATCCAGGACGCGGACATCAGACAAGAATTCTTTCGCATCCAGTCGGAGTTTGCGGACATCATCCATCAAGATGTCCTTCATACCTCGGGGCAGTTCTACCTCAGATATCAACCGTCCAACAGGGAGATAGACGGAACGCTACAAATGCAGGCTGACAACGCCCGCGATTTCATGACCATCACGACAGACGGCGGCTTCATCCACGCTCCGGTCCCATGAGTCGAGTCGACAGTAGTGATGCTATGTGTAGTTCTGAAACTTTGATTGGCTCATGTTGTAAATAAACTTTAATGAACTTGTATGTCTCTTTGGTTTGGACAGTTGTTCAACTTAGATGTAATCGATGCTATTTATTAGTAGGACCATGAATCGTGCTATTAATGTCATGTCTTGCTTTTCTCTTCCGATCCTTTTGTTGCATACTTATATATTGCTTATGTATGTATTGTCTGTTGTTTGGCTTGTGCATAGAGATGCCGTCGTATGTCGTGTACAAGGGTAAGGTTCCCGGAGTCTACGACGACTGGGAGGAGTGTCGGAGACAGGTTCACCGTTTCAGCGGTAACAGTTACAAAGGGTACACCACTAGGGTGGAGGCGGAATCTAGATACGCCCGCTATCTAGCGGGAGAGAGGAGGGAGCGTTGGAGGAACCGGATGAAGACCAGTTTCATCGCGATGATGCTCATCGTGATGACCGCAGCTCTCTTCTATGTGATGGTAGTTTAGATGATCGATATCGACTTGTAATGTGAAGACAAACTCGATACTCGCGGTCTCGAGACTTGTAATGTTTTATCTTTGTTCGGTCTTTTGAATTCGGAGACTAATATGATGAATTGTATTCGGAGACAATCTTCTATTGTATTCGATGAATCTGCTGTTGCTGTGTGATACTGTCTATATTCTATCAAATAATATATTTTGTAACCTGTGCAAAAATCAGAAAAGTAAAAAAAAAACCTAATATTCATACTAATGGCGCATCACTACAGAGTGCGCCATTAGTATGCCAAAGTATACTAATGGCGCATCAACGAACAGTGCGCCATTAGTATGCCAAGTATACTAATGACGCATCCATCCACAGTGCGCCATTAGTGTGCCAAGGCACATGGTTAAATATGGCCCCTGGGAGGCATACTAATGGCGCATGGTGTTATATACTATTGGCGCATTGGGTGGTGCGCCATTAGTATACCAGATACTAATGGCGCACTAGTGGTGCGCCATTAGTAATAAATACTAGTGGCGTGATACTAATGGCGCACCAGTGATGCGCCATTAGTAGGCAAAACTGGTGCGCCATTAGTAGGCCTTTTCCTAGTAGTGCTCAAGCATCCTGAGCGCTACCGGGCATCAGTCAGATGCAGCGAGAAGAAATGGTGAACCAGAGCCACGGAGGGATCAATGCCACCATGGCCTCGCACACAAAGGCGAAGACGGCAAGGAGAATGATGGACTGGGGATCTAGGTGCAGTGCATTGACTTGATAGTGAGAGAGCACGACATTGAAGAAGGCAAAGAAAGGGGGAATCAGGCCAGCCCAGAGGGAGGTGAAGGTGAATGGGGATCTCGGTGGCCGTCCTACGAATCACGGCGCGGGAAGCATGCCAGGCTACCATCGCCCTCCATTCATTGGAGTTAGTGGCGAGCGTAGGACGGACCTTGTCCATCGCTTCTTGGTTGAGCACCACCGACCGCTTGACGGCGAGCTCGATGGCCGGCGGCGCTTCGGCTGAGGCCTGGGGCTTCTTCTTTCCCTTCTTCATCCGGCTAGGCCATGGCGACGGAGAGGGTTAGATCCCGGTCAGGTCGGAGGAGGAGACCGCTGTTTTTTGGAAGACGGGGGAGCGCGCTGCTAGCGATGGAGGTGGAGCTGTGTAGAAATTGATGGCCACCTAGCCTAGTGGATATCAAGGCCGCGTGTGGAAGTGGAGGCGCCCCCGTACCATCGATCGCCATGCGTCGACCGGGGCCGCAGGCATTTGGAGCCCGCGACGCTTCGTACTTGCCCTTTGGCTTCGCCTCGAAGCCAAGTTCAAGCTTGCCTTGAGTTCGGCATTCTGGGACTGGGGATGCCTAGACTTGCCTGCTTGTGGCCCGAAGCGTGGCTCCACCAACGGCCTGGTACGGCCCATCTTCAGCAGCAACAACTCAAGACCCTTGCGAGGGGCCAAGCCTCACGAGGCGGATGACACCAAGACCTCCCTAGGGCCAGCCTCTCTAGGTTGGCTCCTGAGGAGCGGAGATATCTATGCAAGGGACACCTCACGAGGTTCACATGACGTGAGCCATGATGACCAAGGCCAGGCGGGTGCTAGCGGGCGCAGTGTACCAGTTTCCTATTTGGTGCTAAGGCGGAAAGTGTAGGCGCGGGGTCCCGAGGCATCAGGCAAATGTTTCCATATCGATGCAACAAGACCAAGACCGCTAGGACGACAGGACGGAGGTCATCGCGGAGCCCACAGTAGCATCACCACCAGAGCCTTTGGCAGGAGAAGACCACCTTTTGTCTGGATAGCTTGTACTAGTTGTCTCCCTTCAAACTTGGCCGTTGTGGGATCCCTTCCCATCTAACATTTGGGAAGAGGACCAAGGCCTCTATAAATAGGTCCTAGCCACCTCCATAGAAGGGGGATCTCGAAAGGGAGACTGGTCTTGGATTGGATCCATTCCATCCTCACATCCACCAGCTCACCGAGCTCAAGAACACCTCTCCTCTTGAGGCTGTTCATCCAGTGTACCCGTTCATCCTAAGCCCTCAAGGCAATCCACCACCACACTGGAGTAGGGTATTACACCACACGGTGGCCCAAACCAGCATAAATCTCTGTGTCTTGTGTTCTTCGGTTCGTTGAGCTAGGCCGTGGAATCATTGAGCAAGCGAGCTAGGGAGAGATAGTACTTTGTGCGCACCCCAGAGTTCGAACCTCACAAGGGTTTGCCGCAACCCGTAATCCAACAGTCTCCAATGTATCAATAATTTTTGCTTGTTCCATACTATTATATTATCAATCTTGGATCTTTTATAATCATTTTATAGACATTTTATATCATTTTTGGTACTAACCTATTGACATAGTGCTAGGTGCCAGTTCCTGATTTTTCCTGTTTTTTACATCACAGAAAATCAATATCAGACGGAGTCCAAATGCCGCAAAACTTTACGGAGAATTTTTATGGGCCAGAAGGAACACAACGGGCCCTGGCTGTGCCTGGGGGTGCCCCGAGGGGGCACAACCCACCAGGGCGCGCCAGGAGGCCCAGGCACGCCTTGCTGGGTTGTGCCCACCTCGGGTGCCCCCCGGACTGCCACTTTGCTCTATAAATACCCCAATATTTCTAGAACCCTAGGGGTGTCGACGAAATATTCATCCAGCCGCCGCAGAGTCCAGAACCACCAGATCCAATCTAGACACCATCTCGGATGGGGTTCACCACCTTCATTGGTGCCTCTCCGATGATGCGTGAGTAGTTCTTTGTAGACCTTCGAGTCCGTAGTTAGAAGCTAGATGGCTTCCTCTCTCTCTTGATTTTCAATACAATGGTCTCTTGGAGATCCATATGATGTAACTCTTTTGCGATGTGTTTGTTGGGATCGATGAACTTTGAGTTTATGATCAGATCTATCTTTTTATATCCATGAAAGTTATTTGAGTTGCTTTGATCTCTTATATGCATGATTTCTTATAGCCTCATATTTCTTCTCCGATATTTGGGTTTTGTTTGGCCAACTTGTTCTATTTATCTTGCAATGGGAAGAGGTGCTTTGTAGTGGGTTCAATTTTACGGTGCTTGATCCCAATGACAGAAAGGGAAATGACACGTATGTATCGTTGCTACTAAGGATAAAACAGTGGGGTCTATCTCTATATAGATAGATATTGTCTACATCATGTCATCGTTCTTATTGCATTACTCCGTTTCTCCATGAACTTAATACACTAGATGCATGTTGGATAGTGGTCGATGTGTGGAGTAATAGTGGTAGATGCAAGCATGTGACACCCACGATGCGGCAATATCTCCCACGTGTCGGAGCATGACTTAGAGGCATAACCGCATAGTAGGCATGTCGCAAGAGGGGTAATCTTTACACATCCCATGTACTGAATAAGAAAGAGATAAAGAGTTGGCTTACAATCGCCACTTCACACAATACATAAATATAGCATTACATCATCCAGATACAATCAAGGTCCGACTACGGAACCAAATAAAGAAAGAAAACCCCTAATGCAAAAGATCCCCGATGGCCCCAACTGGGCTCCTCTACTGATCGTCCGGAAAAAGACACATAGCAACGTCCTGAATCCTCGTCGAACTCCCACTTGAGTTCGGTCGCGTCCCCTACACTGGCATCATCGGCACCTGCATCTGATTTTTGGAAGTAATCTGTGAGTCACGGGGACTCAGCAATCTCACACCCTCGCGATCAAGACTAATTAAGCTTAAGGTAGGGAAAGGGGGGTAGTGAGGTGGAGCTGCAGCAAGCACTAGCATATATATGGTGGCTAACTTACGCAAATGAGAGCGAGAAGAGAAGCAAAGCACGAACGAGAAGCTATAAAGATCAAGAAGTGATCCTGAAACTACTTACGTTCAAGCATAACACGAGACCGTGTTCTCTTCCCGGACTCCGCCGAAAAGAGACCATCACGGCTACACACGCAGTTGATTCATTTTAATTAAGTTAAGTGTCAGGTTTTCTACAACCGGATATTAACAAATTCCCATCTGCCCATAACCGCGGGCACGACTTTCGAAAGTTCAAAACCCTGCAGGGGTGTCCCAACTTAGCCCATCGCAAGCTCTCACGGTCAACGAAGGATATTCCTTCTCCCAGGACGAACTGATCAGACTCGGAATCCCGGTTACAAGACATTTCGACAATGGTAAAACAAGACCAGCAAGACCACCCGCTGTACCGACAAATCCTGATAGGAGCTGCACATATCTCGTTCTCAGGGCACACCAGATAAGCTAAGCATACAGGAGCCAACGTAACCTAAGTTTCCAAGGGACGGCCCTGCACGGTGCTCTAGTTTGGACCAACAATCAAAGGAGCACTGGCCCGGTGGTTTAAAATAAAGTTAACCCTTGAGTCCGCAAAACCCAAGGGAAAAAGGCTTAGGTGGCAAATCGTAAAACCAAGGTCGAGCCTTACTGGAGGAGTTTTATTCAAGGCGAACTGTCAAGGGGTTCCCATTATAACCCAACCGCGTAAGGAACGCAAAATCAAGGAACATAACACCGGTATGACAGAAACTAGGGCGGCAAGAGTGGAATAAAACACCAGGCATAAGGCCGAGTCTTCCACCCTTTACCAAGTATATAGGTGCATTAAAGTAAACAAGATATAATGATGATATCCCAACAATAAACATGTTCCAACAAGGAACAAACTCCATCATCACCTGCAACTAGCAACGCTATAAGAGGGCTTGAGCAAAGCGATAACATAGCCAAACAATGGTTTTCTAGGAAAGGTGGGTTAGAGGCTGGACATGGCAATATGGGAGGCATGATAAAGCAAGTGGTAGGTATCACGGCATAGCAAAAGAGAGAGCAACTAGCAAGCAAAGATAGAAGTGATTTCGAGGGTATGGTCATCTTGCCTGCAAAGTTCTCCGAGTTGATGTAAGCTTGATCCTCGTAAGCGTACTCAATAGGTTCCTCGATCACGAACTCGTCTCCTGGATCTACCCAAATCAAGAACACAATCAAAGGACCAACAATCAATCATGGTGCAATGCGCAAGCAACATGATGCAAAACATGGCATAATATGCGGGATGTGATATGCAATGCATATGCGTGCTTCGGAAAGGAAAGATTGAACCAGGCATCAAAGTGGCAAACCAAGTGTGCCGCTGGAAAGACGAGTTGATTTCGGTCGAAATCAATATAAAGATCACCGGAATCGGATGCACGGTTTGCAAATGGCAAGCAAAACAAGAATGGCACAATTCTGCGATTAACATCACGATGCCATCTAGAATGCAACATGAAACTAAGCTACTGCACTCCAACATAGCAACAAAGCACATGGAAGTGATCTACTGAAGATGCTTGACAAAAGATGAACACTGAGCATGGCAAAAGTGCAAAGATATCAGCTTCACAGATTTAGTGAAAATACTAACATGCTAGGAATTAACATCAGGAAACAATGTTTAGAGCAAAATAACAACATGCTACAGAAACATAGCATAGGAAACAAAGGCATGCCATGGATCTACTCAAAGCAGATAACAAAAGTCCCTTACTGACCATAAGCCAAAAAGGATCAGAAGATATGATGACACCCATGTAAACATAGCAAGTTTCGTTAACAGATTCAGACTTAGCAGAAAACTGGACATGGCAAAAACAGAATTATGAAGGCATGTTTGCGAGCTTGATTCACTCAACATAAGGCATTGCATGACAAGCTAAGCATACTAACAGCAAGAATACATGTTCATGAAGCTAAAGATGGCAAGAACAAGATCATAGCATGCATGGATCAACTACAACAACCTTGACAAAATTGATTAACATGTAAACAACCTTCCAGGAACATTTTATAGCAAAAGTTGAGCAAGATTGAGTCATTCTAGGGCTCTCAATAAATGCAAACATGAGCATGGATGGATAGAGCATAACCATATGTCAAAATCATCCTTACTGAATATACTCAAAAGAAGCATGGATCTCTCGGTAGCAACATGAACACATGGCATAAAAATAACAACAGGGAAAAGACTTAGTGAAATTCTAAGTCCCTGAAATCAAAAATATCACAAGAGCTACTTTGCATGCATGTGCTAGTCACCACATTTATCACAAAAATACATGGCATACACCCATGTAAAGATGGCATGGCATAGCCCAAAACACATGTACAGCTCATGCTCATATGCAACACACAATAATCATGGCAAAAATGACAAATGCTCATGATCTGTTAAGAATGAGCACCTAACATTTTATAGCACTCTTGCATCAACAATATGGGCATCAAGATGGACTCAAACAAGCATGGCACAATGGAACAAAATAAAGAGCACATCCAGATAAACAATTTGATATATGGCACGCACAAAACGGAGCTACGGATGCGGAGTTATGGCATGTTGAACAGGGCTAAAAAATAAAGCAGAAAAGGGACTTGGTGGATTTGTGGACCTCGGGTGAACAATGGTCAACGGGGCGGTTTGGGCCGGATCGGGAGGCAGCGAGGTCGTCCGGTGAGGCTGTCGCCGGCGGCGAGCTTGGGGCGGCGGATCCGGGGCGGAGGAGGCCGGATCCGGTGGCCGGCGAGCTTGACGGCGAGGTGCGGCGTAGGTGAGGACGAGGGCGGCAAAGGAGCCAGTGCGGCGGAGCGGCGATGGGGGCGGGCGGCGGCCGGCGAGCAGCTGCGGGCGGCGGCGGCCGGCGAGGAGCTGCGGGCGGCGGCGCTGCGGGCGGCAACCGTGCGCGGCGGACATGCGGGCGGCGGGGCGGTGGACGCGCGGGCCTGGCGGGCCGGCGGCGGCGAAACCTCCTGGGGTGCCACATGGCGCGCTCTGAGTGGAGGGAAGCGGCGGCGCGATTACGTCCGGTCCGGGACGGACATGTCCGTCGTGCGAGAGGGGGAAGATCTAGGGTTTGCACCGCGAAATTTCAGGGGGAGGTGCAAATATATAGGTAGAGGGAGCTACGAGAGTCCAAATGAGGTGTGGTTTTCGGCACATGATCGTGATCGAACAGCCGAGAGGATGGAGGGGGTTTGGATGGGTTATTGTTCCACTTTAATTTGGAGGGGTGTTGGGCTGCAACACACATGAGGCCTTTACGATTTCTCGGTTAACGGTTGGAGTATCAAACGGACTCCAAATGGCACAAAACTTAACAGGCGGTCTACCAGTGGTGTACCAAGGACGCTTGGAAAATCTCGGTCCATTCCGAGAAGGTTTTACACCTGCACACGAAAAGAGACAAAAGGGGGCGCCGGAGGACGTAGGAGTGTCGGATTGCAAAACGGACAACGGGGAAAATGCTCGAATGCATGAGACGAACACGTATGCAAATGTGATGCACATGATGACATGATATGAAATGCATGACATGAACAAAATGCAAAACGAAGACAAACCCAACCACGAAGGGAAATCATAACTTAAAGCCGGAAATGGCAAGAATTGGAATACAAATATGGCAAGTTACATCCGGGGTGTTACAAGGCAGGAGTCGGTCTACTAATCTTGGACGTGATGCCTATGTAATGATCATTGCCTGGATATCGTCATAATTATTTGTGGTTCTGTCAATTGCCCAACAGTAATTTGTTCACCCACCGTTTGCTTTTTTTCTTGAGAGAAACCACTAGTGAAACCTACGGCCTCCGGGTCTTCTTTCTCATATATTTGCCTTTGCGATCTACTTTTCTCTTGCATTTATTTTCAGATCTATTAATCCAAAAACCCAAAAATACTTTACTGTATTTTATTTCTATTTATTTTATTTGCGATCTATCTATCAAATTACTACAAAATTATCTCACGTCCGTTTGCCTATCTTCAGGCGCCGTACCCCGAAAGGGATTGACAACCCCTTTAACACGTCGGGTTGCGAGGAGTTGTTATCTATGTGTAGGGGTTGTTTATGTTGTGTTGCTTTGTTCTCCTACTGGTTCGATAACCTTGGTTTCATATCTGAGGGAAATACCTATAGCCGCTATGCTGCATCATCTTTGGGGAAATACCGATGTAGCTTCAAGCGACATCAACCATCTATTACCTTTTGGAGAGTGGTGTCTCCTAGATTGGTTAGGTGTCACTTGGGATCCTCCATCAAGATTTTGGAGTTGAACCAAGGAGTTTGTAAGGGCAAGGAGATCGCCTACTTCGTGAAGATCTACCCAAGTGAGGCAAGTCCTTTATGGGCGATGGCCATGGTGGGATAGACAAGGTTGCTTCTTCGTTGACCCTTCATGGGTGGAGCCCTCCATGGACTCGCGCAACCATTACCGTTCGTGGGTTGAAGTCTCCATCAACGTGGATGAACAATAGCACTACCTATCGGAACCACGCCAAAAATCTCTGTGTCTACATTGTGTTTGCTCCGTCCAAACTCCTCCCCTTTACCTTCATATGCAATGATTTACATTCCGCTGCTATACTCTTAGATTTGCATGTGTAGGTTGATTGCTTGACTTGTGATAAGTTGCTAAAATCTGCCAAGACTTAAAATTGGGAAAATGCTAGAATTTTATTTGGTCAAGTAGTCTAATCACCCCACCTCTAGACATACTTTCGATCCTACATCATGAATGACTCCATACACTTGCTCCACCCCTTGCTAAACTACCCCTGTTGCATTAAGCAGGATGGTTAGACCCACTAGTCGTGACTGTGGTGATGATAATCCGCCACCTCCCAAATACATGGCCGTAATTATACAATAGTTTGATGTTGAATTGCCTATTCATGGTAGGAGTCATGGCCCAGTTCCCACGCCCCAATATGAATCAGCAACCAGCCCTAGTAACTCTGCAAGACTTTGCGCGTCTCAACCTTGTCATCTACCACAACTCAACTCATCCCTTGATGCTGGTGATTGGCTCCGTGACATCACTTTTGAGTGGGAGTCTGCTGATGTAGCCCCTGCCAACTATGTCACCTTCACGACTCATTATTTGAAAGGTCTCGCTACTCAATGGTGGGACAGCCTCAGGTGTTCCTTACTTATTGGAACCGCCATCACTTGGCCGGAATTCCAAGCTGCATTTTGCGGGCCAATGTCGAACCACCTAGATTAGTCACAACGTCCCCGTTGAAATTGAATGGTTGTAAACACATACCGCTGCTATCATTTGCGCCACTAAAATCATCTATCTATTGCATCCTTCGAGTGAGATAGTAAGCTATGAGGCTCATCTGGTTCCAAATGCCGAAGCACAGATTTATTCCTTGATGCGTAAACACTTCTCCTCTTGTGAGAATTGAAAATGCTCCAGCATCACAATGAATTCCAAGAAGTCTTTCCAGAAGAACTACCTAGTCCATGACCTTGAACTTGCTGCAGTTAAATTTGCACTGAAGTTGTGGCGACATTTCCTCCTTGGTAATCGATGTGAGATCTTCACTGATCATTGAAGTCTAAAGTAATTGTTTATTCAGCTAGATCTGAATCTCCTTCAGCAGCGATGTATGGAAACAATCACAGACTATGACTACGGTATTTTTATACCCCTGGCAAGGCTATTGTCATTGCCGATGCCCTGAGTCGCAAGTCTTATTGAAACAACCATGTGACTTATAAAGCTCAACCCCTGCAAGATGATCTCACTTACAGAGAACATCCGATCCGCATTCTCGTTCAAGCTGAACGTCGCGCCCGTCAGAGGGCTATCAAATTTTTAAAAAGATCCGTGGTCAAATCATTCTAAAGATGAAGCCACTTGGGAGCATGGGGATTGTCTTCCCGATGAATACCTTGCTTTGTTTCCTTCTACCTCCTAAATCTCAGGACGAGATTTCTTGTAGTGGAGGAGAATTTTGACGTCTGGGTAATTAAGGTATAGTAATCCAAGTTAATGGTGCCATGTCATCATTTTCGATGTTGCTAAATCCCCCTTTGATTCAGTCAGGTTCAAATTCAAATTCACAATAAAGTCAAAATTCAAATTTGTCAAACATGAAAACAAAAATGTTCGTGGTCTTGCAAATATTCTATAAGAAATTGTGATGACTTAACAAACCTCTTTTGAATTATTAAAAATGCCCTTACCAAATTATATAGTGGTCCAACAACATATTAATTAACTTATTCAATTTCTAAAAATGCTTGAACAATTCCTTTGGCTCTAAAACTTTTTATGCAACCATACAATGTCGTGCCTGATTTATGTGTTAAGTTTAACATTCAACTAAATTCAGTTGGTCAGTCCAATAAATACAAATCAGTAGCTAAACTTATTACAGAAAAGAAAAAGAGAAAAAGAAAAGAAAAGAAAACCAAATTAGAAATAAAAGAGATGGCCCATGTGAGCTGGGGAAGGCCGAGCCCACTTCCCCACTCATCTCCTTCCTGCTACAGGGAGGCTGGGGGATCGTGGCGGGCATCCGTGGCGCGCCGGCCACACACCGGCCATCCCTCGGCCCCCCTGGAGTATAAGGGCACCCCTCGACCCCTTGCATCCCTAGACCACCTAACTTTACCCCTCTCCCTCCCTCTCTCGATTTTGGAGGCGCCCGAAACATCCATCGCCATGGCCGACCTTGCTCGCTCGCTCCTCTTCCTTCTCGCACCACGAGGATATGTCCGAGAGCTCCGTTGTCGTCTACCACCTCGACCGCACATGCTGGATTAGCGTGGGAAGCCGCAACGTCGCCACCTGCGAGCTCTTCTTCTCCGTCACCGATGAAAGTGCTCGCCATCGATCTCCACCACCGGTGCATCTTCGTCGGTTCTGTCGTCTTCTGGTTAGTTCTCCCTTGGTCACTTCAGCTGTGCCCATCGGTGCCTGGCCGCGTCCCGCAGTCGCCTGAACCACCTGCAGCACCCTTGCTCGCCTCCACCACGTGCAACAGCTGTCGCCTAGCGCCCTTCCCCCGCGCCGACCACGCCCGCATCCGTCTCTGCTCGCGTGAGCTTGCCGTTGCGGCCTGCTCCCCGCTGCCCGCAGCCCAACTGCTCGTCCTCGTGTCCGCAACTGCTTCCCAGCGGTCGCGCCCTCCCGATTGCTCGCTCGCGCCTGACTCCCCCACCGTGCTGCACGCCCGCGCCCGTGTGCTGCTCCGCCACCTAGTAGCGCCCGCCTGGGCTGTCCCTTGCTGCTGCTGCCGCGCCGTCGCTTGCCCCGCCACCGCTTGTTGCTGCTGCCTGTGGCTCATCCTGCAGCCACGCGCGCCGCCCGTGCGGCCCCTTGCTGCCAACGCTCCGCCCCGCTCCATCCCTGTTAGCCCGCGCCCATGAAGCCCAAGGTGGCTCGGCTGAGCCACCGACAGAGGGGGCCCGCCCCCTGAAAAGAAATTAATAAAGGATTAATAAATATAAATAATTAGTTAATTATTTGTTTAATTAACATTTTAACTAATTAACTTAGCCTAATTATCTAGTTAATTAATTACTGTAAGATTAGCAAAATCTCTTACAATGACATGTGGGTCCTCGGACTAGTTGACTAGTCAACTGTTGACTGGTCAACTACTTCTTGGACCCCCCTCGGACCCTACCTGTCACCACACATACATTCTGTTGGGTACAATTCTGGGTACCCGTAGCATTTTATTCTTTTATCTTCGAATTAAAATTATATTCAGGAAAATAGAATACTATTTAAAACTTTGGAAATTCATAGAAAATAATCCGTAACTCGGATGAAAAAGTATTATACATGAAAGTTGCTCAGAAAAATATGATGAATCCGAATACGCTATCCGTTCGTCTGTCACGCATCTATAGCATAGCAAACATGCAACTGCCCCCTCCGTTTCATTTGTCCGAAAATGCCAAACTTCAGGAAAACTTTCCCGGATGTTATCCCCTTCGCCGGTATCGTGTGCCATCGCGATAGAACATGCATAGTGCTGCTTTTTGTCTTGTCATGCAAAGTATTGCACTTGTTTGCTCTGTATTTATTGTTTCTTCCCCCTCTTCTCTCTGGTAGACCCCGACACCGCTGTTGATGTCCCTGTGATCGACTACGTCAACGACGACCCTGCTTCCCTTTCAGCGGAGCTTCCAGGCAAGCCCCCCCTTTGATCATCCCGACATCGCCAATTCCATTCTCTCATGTCTGCATTAGATTTTGCTACTGCAATTGATTGCTCCTATTCTGATGCATAGCCTGCTTTTGTAACCTACTTATTGTTACCTACCTGCTTATCCTAAACTGCTTAGTATAGGTTGGTTAGTGATCCATCAGCGACCCCACCTTGTCCTTGTTGCCCCTGCTTCATCATTGACGACTCGATCAATGTGATTGACGACCGGAGCCCGACACCTCACATCACATCAGCCCCTTTTGTTGCTCGACTTTGCGAGCTACTAACGAGTGTCGAGGGTGATACCTCACAACGCACTCCTGATGACAACTCTGAAGTGTAGCTATTCGGTCGTGGTCAACGAGGGTGGTTCCTCCTTCACCATTCCCGATACGGTTCTGTCGTGCAACACCTCAAGTGTGAACCTCGAGGGTGGTTCCTCATATGTTCACCTTGATGATTACATCAAGTGGAATCCACCGAGGGTGATTCCTCGGGTTTAACCCTTGATGTTTGGACACACAGTTACCTTGACTTTGCTTGAGACCATTGTTGAAGTCAGGTCAGCCCTGAGAGCGAGTTGATGTGAAAAGTCGGGCGGCCCGTAGAGCACCCGCGAGTTTTCTACGAGGCATGACCGGGCATTCTGGGCCCTTGCCGTAAGTCCATGAGATGGGGCGATGGGGTCACATTATTGTGAGTCCCTACTCGTCTCTGCGAGCCCCCAATGCACTAACAGGTTTGGGTATTTGTTCTGAGTTGTCCTTTGGTCTTTACGCACTAACCGCCATGCAAGAATAGATATGGGCCTCGACGTCGTGGTATCATCCGAAGCTTTGTCAGATGTCCAGTTCAGGATTGTGGCACGGTCGGATCATGCCATCTACTACACGGGTGGTGCTGGTATCCACCCTGCACACAACGACCGGGAGTGCAATGGGCGATGGGCCTAGACCCCAGAGTGCTTCGCATGTAGACCGGCGGGGACCTCTCTGCTGAGCCTAGGTAGGGCTGCGACGTGTTGATCTGCCGAGGTCGGGCATTGACCTAGAAAAGTGTGTCCGGCCAGAGTGATTGAGCATGTTGGGTAACATGGTGCACCCCTGCAGGGAAGATATATATTCGAATATCGTGTCCATGGTAATGGACGTTCAAACTTGTATCGTAATCTATTATAACTAGAACTGGTTACTTGAGATATGTGATGGATATGTTGGCTCCGGGATTGCTTTCTCGTAGGGAGTCGAGGAAGGATCTCTGGGCGTTAATGCTACAACATGTTTGTTAATTATAAACTGCTATTCTTTACTCTTCTACATGCTGCAAGATGCTTGGAGCTGCTTGAAGATGCTGGTCTTTGATAGGCTAGGCCTTGCCCTCTATTCTGGCATTCTGCAGTTCAGTCCACAGATACAACCCTTCCATTTGATACTAATGCATACTTAGTATAGATCTGATGCTTCCGAGTACTTTGGATGAGTACTCATGGTTGCTTTGCTACCCCTTTCCCCCCTTCTTTCTTCTTTCCGGTTGTTGCAACCAGATGGTGGATCCCATAAGCCATATGCCACCCCGATGACTACTTCTACTACCCGGAGGATTCCTACTACTACGTGGAGACCGCCGATGACCAGGAGTAGTTAGGAGGTCCCAGGCAGGAGGCCTTGCTTCTTCAATCGTTGTTGCTTTTGTGTTTGTCTTCTTAAGGCATCCTTGTTTAACTTACGTCTGTACTCAGATATTGTTGTTTCTGCTAACTCTTGTGTATCAAGCTTTTGTATTCGAGCCCTCGAGCCCCCTGGCTTGTAATATAAAGCTTGTACTATTTTTACTGGTGTCTAGAGTTGTGTTGTGATATCTTCCCGTGAGTCCCTGATCTTGATCGTATACATTTGCGTGTATGATTAGTGTGCGATTGAATCGGGGGCGTTACACCTCTCTAGTACCACGCAACTTTTGTCGATACCATAAACTCACCACATATCCTTCCTCAAAATAGCCACCATACCTACCTATTATGGAATTTCCATAGCCATTCCGAGATATATTGTCATGCAACTTTCTACCGTTCCGTTTATTATGACATACATCATCATTATCATATTGCTTTGCATGATCATGTAGTTGACATCGTATTTATGGCAAAGCCACGGTTCATCATTTTTTTATACATGTCGCTCTAGATTCATTGCACATCTCGGTACACCGCCGGAGGCATTCACATCGAGTCATATTTTTGTTCTACTACCAAGTTGTAAGTAAGTAGAAGTGTGATGATTTTCATTATTAGAGCATTGTCCCATGCGAGGAAATAAAAAATAAAAAGGGGGAAAGGCCAAAAAAAGAGAAGGACCAAAAAAGAGAAAGAAAAAAATGAGAGAAAGAGAGAGAGAAGGGACAATGTTACTATCCTTTTTGCCACGCTTGTGCTTC